>NC_058404.1:129234403-129241759 GCF_002201575.2 Neomonachus schauinslandi | reverse complement strand
TTCCTTCCTTCCTTCCTTCCTTCCTTCCTTCCTTCCTTCCTTCCTTCTTTCCTCCCTTCCTTTCTTCCTTTCTTCTTTCTTTCTTTCTTTTTGGTTTCAGGAGTAGAATTTAGTAATTCATCACTTACATATAACACCCAGGGCTTATCCCTGCACCCACCTCCCCTCCAGCAACCCTCAGTTTGTTCTCCATTGTATCTATAGCATCTCTTATGATTTGCCCCTCTATTTTATTTTTCCTTCCCTTCCTCTATGTTCATCTGTTCTGTTTCTTAAATTCTACATATTACTGAAATCATATGATATTTGTCTTTCTTTGACTGACTTTTTTCATTTAACATAATACTCTCTAGCTCCATCCATGTTGTTGCAAATTTTCATTCTTTTTGATGGCTGAGTAATATTGAATTGTATACATAAACCACCTCTTCCTTATCCATTTATCAGTCAATGGACATTTGGGCTCTTTCTGTCATTTGGCTATTGTTGGTAGAGCGGCTATAAACATTGGGGTGCATGTGCCCCTTCAAATCAGCATTTTTGTATTCTTTGGATAAATACCTAATAGTGCAGTTGCTGGGTTGGAGGGTAGCTGTATTTTTAATTTTTTGAGGAACCTCCATACTGTTTTCCAGAGTAGCTGCACCAGTTTGCATTCCTACCAACAGTGTAAGAGGGTTCCCCTTTCTCTGCATCCTCACCAACATCTATTGTTTCCTGTGTTGTTAATTTTAGCCATTCTGAAAGGTGTGAGGTGGTATCTCGTTGTGGTTTTGATTTGTATTTCCCTGATGATGAGTGATGTTGAGCATCTTTTCATGTGTCTGTTAGCCATCTAGATGGATGTCTTCTTTGAAAAGTATCTATTCATGTCTTCTGCCTGTTTCTTAACTGGATTATTTGTGTTTTGGGTGTTGAGTTTGATAAGTTCTTCATAGATTTTGGATACTAACCCTTTATTCAGTATGTCATTTACAAATATCTTCTCCCATTTTTAGGTTGCCTTTTAGTTTTGTTGATTGTTTCCTTTGCTGTGCAGAAGATTCTTATCTTGATGAAGTCCTAATAGTTCATTTTTGCTTTTGTTCATACTTGGATTTTCAAATGTGCTATCTTCTCTCCCAGAGTAGACAGAACCTTTGAGCACAAATGTTCTGCCATCTCCCTCATCTCAAAGTCTTCAGATCTCAACATGCACAACTGTTCCTCAGAGAAGCCTCCCAAAATTTCCTTGACCATCCAATTCCTACTTTACTCTTTTATCACATCACATATTTCCATAGTAAATGTTTCATTTTATAAGTTCAACTTTTTGATATTATTTGATTAATGTCGGTGTACCACTCACAAATGGAATTTCCCTAGAGACAGGAAACATGGACTTTTGCTCACTATTTTATCTCTAGCATAATGGGATAAATCAAGGAGAATTCAAAATAGGCACTGAATGAATATTGGATGAATAAATGAATTATTTAAAATACTGCCGAATACAGAATCATTTATAGCAAAAGCAGTGTTTTCCCAAAATTGTTTTACCTTGAGCAGAGTTATAAGTCTACCGAACTATATTAACATGAGAAAAGAAAAAAATGTACCTTTTCTTTTTATTTTTCTTATAACTAATCTAATATTCTTCAGGAATCTCTCACCTCACTAATTTGCCCCTGGGCTACATGAGTGGATCAATTTAATTCCTTCTTGGAAATTCATTCCAATTCAGTAATTTAGTCAATTTTAGATATCTGAGTTTCTGTAGGTTTCAGCCCTTCCCCATTTCCTTCATGAGTTGGTACCCAAGTATTTGTTACAAGTTAATATGATTTGAAAATGTTGTGAAAATAATTTTGTGAAGAATTTATTAATAAGATGACTGCTTCCAAGAGTAATTCCTATATAGATTTTATTCTAAACTCCTAAAGGGTAAGGGGCCATTTCTTCTCATTTTCACTTGTTTTCCTACAATCTAACACAGTGGCTAGCACATAGTAATTGCACAATAAAAGATTTCTTGAATGAATCAAAAACACATTATATTAATCAAATGAAAGAGAAATATTAATATTTATGTTTCTGCAGAAAAATGTTTAGCCATTATTCAGAATGTGTTTTCAATATATGTCTTTACTTTGATTTAATAAATAGGTCTGAAAATATTTCTAATAGGTTCAGTAGACATGGGGTCTAATAAATCTGCCAAATGAATGGGAAAACACACAGAAAAAGATAGTATGCTTGGATTGCAAATCTCATTTTGTTTTACCAGCAAAAAAGAGCCCCTTAATCAACTAAACTGTAAAGATAGAAATAGGGGTAGTTAAGAGGCTGATTCTAAAACAGGCTTTTAGCATGATATCAGAAAAATAAAAACATGGCAGCAAAAGAAAGATTTATTATCTCCCTTTAAGATATAGAGATTTCTCTATAGATAGGGTTTAAGTACCAATAGTAAATAACTAAACCTGTAAAAGCTGAATATCCATTAGACTTGACTAGGCACTGTAAGGCTAGACCTGACTATAGCCAACAGGAAGAAATCCAACCAGGCTGGAAGGGCAAGGTAACTGGCAATTTTGAGGACAGGTGTTTGGTGACTGTCCAGTTGCCTTTTCAGTATAGATAAGCAGATGGTCTGTGTTATGAATAAATGAAGAACAGTAGTTCTCAAGCTTTAGAGTGTATCATCCAGATAGTTTACTAAAAATGCAGATTCACAGGTCTCATCTTTAGAGATTCTAATTCTGTCATTTTAGGACTGACGGCACTGTATTTTTAGTTGGAACCCGAGGACATTGTGGTTACCCAACCACTTTTTCAAAAACACTTAAGATCTCTAAAACATTAATCTTTTTTCAAGTAAATTGAAATTTTACTAATGAAAGATGACCTAACATACACATAATGAAATAAACAGAATTCATCTGGATGACGAATATTAAAAATATATATACATTTAGGATATTTAACTGAGATTAAACTTTGAACCATTTTTCTTATAAACAAAAAATAGATTCTTTTAGTCCTTCATTTAAAGTTCCAACAATCTGAAGAGTCTAATTTGAAGCTGTTAGCCCCACATTAAAGTCAGTTGGGCATAAATTTTCTGCTGAACACAACAAGGAAGACATTGCTGGCACAGTAGCTATGGGTATATAGCCCCATGGGGCATTCCTTGAGCGGAATTCACTTTTCCTAAGACTAGAGCTCCTTGCCCTGTGCTCTAAAATCCTGCCTCAGAGGCTGGGGGACTTTTCTCTTGTTTCTGCATCTCTGAGGTCTGACTTGCACGAGACAGCCTTGATTATGTACACTTCTGCAAATACACGCTGAACACATGAGTGAATTTTTATATACAACAACATTAAAATTTCACTTATGATCATTTCAACTTCTTAAATATTTTTGTTAAAACTGGAGATAACCTAAAAATAATTTTATTTTTTTTAATTTCTTTTCTCTTTCCCTCTCCCTCTGCCCTTCCCCCCAACTCATGCACTCTCTCTATATTTATTTATTTATTTTATTATTATGTTAATCACCGTACATTACATCATTAGTTTTTGATGTAGTGTTCCATGATTCATTGTTTGCGTATAACACCCAGTGCTCCATGCAGAACGTGCCCTCTTTAATACCCATCACCAGGCTAACCCATCCTCCCACCCCCCTCCTCCCTAGAACCCTCAGTTCTTAAATATTTTTGTTAAAACTGGATATAACCTTAAAATAAAATAATTTTAAAAATTCGCTCACTTTACAGTGGAAGCAACGGAGACAGATATGCCTAAGATAACTCAGTGTCTTTATGGTGGCTGTCCATATGGTGTTTTATTTTGCATTTATCTGTTCTCCCAAATTATATTATGTTTTTCTTATATTATTTAGTAGTATTACATTTTCAAAGTTTGGAAAGTATCACTCTTTAGGGTCTATTTTGTGCCAGTTTGCTATTTGTTAGAGTGTCAAAATGATTTAGGGGCGCCTGGGTGGCTCAGTCAGTTAAGTATCTGCCTTCAGCTCAGGTCATGATCCCAGGGTCCTGGGATTGAGCCGCACATGGGGCTCCCAGCTCAGCAGAGAGCCTGCTTCTCTCTTTCCCTCTGCTGCTCCCTCTTGCTTGTGTGCTCACTCTTGCTCTCTCTGTCAAATAAATAAATAAAATCTTTTTAAAAAATGATATAATTGCTTATTGTGCTCAACAAAGGGCTTAGAAGGGAATTCACAAATGTTATCTGTGTGCACATATCTGTTCACACGAGTGAAATGCTGGGTACAAGTTTTAAAAACAAGTTTGATTTTTTAAATTTAAATTTCTAATGAAATTTAAAATTTTTAAGCTTAAACAAAAATATTACACAGAGTAGTAGTATTTTATTTAGGAATATAACAGTATATGTTTTGAATGTATATTCATAACAGATACATAACAACTTTAAATCCATGGGCAATGATATCAGTTAGTGGATACATTTGGCTGTAAGTAATGAACAAACAAAAACTGTACTACTGACATTTGTATAAACATAGAATTTATTTGTTTCACGTACAGGAAATCTGGAATAGCAAGCTAAGCCTGAAACAGTGCCTTAGTGAAATTAGTCAGGTCCTGGATTTTTTCTTAGGACGACCATGCATTACTGAGCACCTTAGGTCTGTGTGTGAAAAGGGGGCAGTGAATGGCTCAGGCATCCCTTTGTCCAGAGGGAATACCTTATTTATGATTCCCAAGGTACCAGATGGGTTAGCAATTGTCTTTCTGACTCCTTGTTTCAATAACATAATAGGTGGCTTTTGTTATCATGGTCACAAGAGATTGCTATTGTACATCTGAGCTTTTGAGTCTGGATTCAAGGCAGGAAGAAAAAAGCGTTCCAAGGTTTATTTCCCAGAGAATCTTTACTTGGAAAATAAAAGTCATTTGGCAGGGACCAACTATTGCCATTAGCTTAGTGTCTAGAATTGTGCTGTGTGCTATTTATAAATGCAAAAGAGCTAGGAGCAGCAAATATGTTTAGCTGGTACACCCTGGTACCTGTGCAGGAAGTTGGGGTCAGGCATCAAGATTCTCTCTGTAAGCAGAAAGGGAGAACAGGTATCAGATAGGCAGCTAGAACTGGCTGTCACAGGGAAGAATTAGGTGAAGAAGGAAAAAACAAAAACAAATGAACATTTGGGTCAAGGTTAATAGTGCTGCAGATTTTCAGCATGGAGATCAAATCTCAACAACAAAATTCTGCTGAAATAAAAGTCTCTCCATTCATCCATTTCTACTCCCAGTACTGTTTAAAGCTTCCCAGACTTGGCTGCCTGCCGTATGACTAATATGTGAACCAATTCACTCATCTTTACTTTTGTACTCCTTAAGTTCCAATAACAATATACATGGCAACAGTCTGCTCAGTCGTCACAGCAAAGAAAAAGAGTTTGGAAAATGTAATTAAATATTCAGAGCCTGTAATAGTATCATCACAGAATAAAAGATTTATTAGTTTTAGTTTGAGAAATGAAAATGTTTATTCATTGATTAAAAATGTGTGAATCAATTTAGAAATGAATGTTTTCAAACTTCTGGATTTTCCTTTGAGTGATTAGCTTTGGTTTTAACAGTGTAAAATTTGCTTTTCTGAGTTTTGAATTCTAGAATTTTGGATTTAGAATAAATATGTGTATTTAAAATATTTGTATATAACTTTGCTTATTGAAGATCTAGATCAATTAGATTAACATATATAAAGAAAAATAGGAACTCTTGCTATTATCACAGAAATATTATCTGAAGCTTTTGGATTTTAGATTTCAGTAAAGCTTATTTGAATGGTTTGTCTGTATGGATTAGTTAAAAATAAAAGACTAACTAAATATATATGTGAGGAAGGGATCCTATTGAAAAAACTAAAACATATTTGTCCCCTGGGGGTGTAGGCATACTTAAATTTCTGTTATTAGTAAGGATTGTGCTTAACTCTTCTCTAATTTACAGGGTCTAAATATGGCTTCAAATCATATAGAGCTCTAATTTATCTTCCCCAGAAAGAATGGTAGTTAAAATACCTATGAACATTAACAAATTAGAAAGATAAAGGAAAAATATTTTTGATATATTGATCTTATATCCAGCAATCTTGCCAAACAGTGTTATTAATTTTAAAAGTAAAACATATTATCTGCAAATAATGACAATTTTATTCTATTTTTCTGATGCTTTTATTAATTATTCCTATACAATTGTGCTAGCTAGAATTCATAATACAGTGTTGAATAGAAATAGCATGGACATATTTTTCTCATTCCTGGAATGCTTTCAAAATGTCATTATTGGGTATGATGTTTGTTGTATAATTTAGTTTGTTTGATAAACATATCATTTTTTTGTCTCTGATATTTTAATGTACTAGCTATATTAATAGATTTTCTAATTTTGAAGCAATCTGTCATTCTTGGAATAAGCACAATATATTAGATATTTTCTCTTAGAAATTACTGGATTTGGTTTGTTATTTTCTTTAGGATTTTGGTATCTATATGAGTGAGGTTCACCTGTAAATTTGTTTTCTTGTTTTGCCTTGCTCTGGTGGATTGAAAACAAGGTTATATTGGGCTTCATAGATGATACTGAGTGTTTGTCGGGGGGGTAATGTTACCTCTCTTTCATTTCTGAAAGAGCATAATTATTGGTGTTATTCAATATTAATAAGAATTTACCTGTAAAAATGTGGAGTTCTGGTGTTTTTCTGGGAAGATTTTATATTTATTTTTAAAATGACACCTATTTAAAAAGAAACATTTTAGAACTAAACCTGTTTTTTATTTTCTTCCTGAATTGGTTTTAGCAGTTTTTATTTCAGGATTTTCCCAAACTAAATTCACCTAAACTAAATATTTTTGACATAAAATTATTGATAATATTGATAATATTGATAATATTTTTATATTTTTACTCCCTCCCATTTATACTCATGTCCTGCTTTTAATTTCTAATGCTTTTGTTTGCCTTCTCTCTTTTGCTCTTAATTTTTTAGAACTTGCTAAAAGCCTGGTTAATTTTATTAGTCATTCTGCATAATTGTTCCTCCCTTGTTTTTCTTTTTATCAATTTCTAGTCTTAAAAGTATTTTCTGTCTGCTGTATAATTTGGGTAATTCTTCTGTTTTTTTCTTAACTTCTAATTTTGGATTTTTAACTCTAATTCTTAGCCCTTCCTTCCTTCCTTCCTCCCTTTCCTTTCTCTCTCTCTTTCTTTCTTCTTTCTCTTTTCTTTCTTTCTCCTTTCTTTCTCCTTTCTTTCCTTTCTTTCTTTCTTTCTTTCTTTCTTTCTTTCTTTCTTTCTTTCTTTCTTTCTTTCTTTCTTTCTTTCTT
>NC_058404.1:129197801-129234393 GCF_002201575.2 Neomonachus schauinslandi | reverse complement strand
CTTTCTTTCTTTCTTTCTTTCTTTCTTTCTTTCTTTCTTTCTTTCTTCCTCTTTTAGATTTATTTATTTTAGAGAGTAGAGAAGAGGGAGAGAGAGAATCTCAAGCAGACTCCCCAGTGAGCATGGAGCCCCATGCAGGGCTAGATCTGACAACCCTGAGATCATGACCTGAGCCGAAATCAAGAGTCAGATACTTAACTGACTGAGCTACCCAGGTGCCCCAACCTTTACTTCTTCTAATGTATTCCTTTAAGTCTATATATTTCCCTCTAAGGATGGCTTTTACTGTACTTGTAGATTTGATAAGCAGTATTTTCATTATCATCCAGAAGTAGGACTTTTATAATCTATGGGTCCATTGTTACTTTAGAAATACATTTAATTTTTTTCTGTTACTTATCTTTTTGCTGTTATTATTGATGATTAGGAGGTCATGGCAGATCCAGGTTTGAAGTTATAGAGATAGATTAAGATTGGAGACAAAAATTGAGAGTAATACTCATTGACCCTATACTTGAAGTCATGGAGTAGGCTACACTGCTCACTACGGCAAATGTGGAGTGACAAAACAGCTAAGAAATGCCTTTAAGAGACTCTTCGGTAATTTTGTATTTGTCCCTACTTTTTTTTTTTTTTCCAACTTGCAGAAAATTCTCTTATTATTCCTGAAAGCATTAAAATAACTCTTTAGCTGAGTTAAAGGAAATCTACTCTTTCCCTTGGGCAAACTATATGCAATTGGCTGAAAAGGCTAATTTATTCCTTGAAAACAGAAGTAAAAATTTTTCATTATTTTTTCAGTTTTCCAATTTAAAATAACTCTGTTGCAATAGGATCAGGGAGACCATTTGCCCTGGAGAGATGTCTGCCCGAGCTTTTAGCAACTATACTTTCTATCACCAGTATCCTGGCCATTAAGTACAGATTTCACTTTCCAAATACCCAAATCATAGAATGTTAGACATGGGGCACCTGGGTGGCTCAGTTGGTTAAGCGACTGCCGTTGGCTTGGGTCATGATCCTGGAGTCCCTGGATGGAGTCCCACATCGGGCTCCCTGCTCGGCGGGGAGTCTGCTTCTCCCTCTGACCCTCCCCCCTCTCATGTGCTCTCTCTCATTCTCTCTCTCTCAAATAAATAAATAAAATCTTTAAAAAAAAAAAAAGAATGTTAGACATGGAAGGGGTGTTTGAAGTCATCCAGGACAACCCTTATTTTACATTTGAGAAGAATGGCACCCAGGGGAGTTGAATGACTTAATTAAATATTTCATTGTTATTTCTTCAGTAGTCCTGTCTGACCTATTTTCCTCTATTGTTACATTCCACCATGGACACTTCCATTTTATTTTTTGTTTTGTGTTTGTTTTCATTGTTCTTTGAAATCTACATCTAATAATCTGACTATAATTCTAGATTCATCCTTGCACACTTAAGAAAAATTTAATGTGTGGGCGCCTGGGTGGCTCAGTTGGTTGGGCGACTGCCTTCGGCTCAGGTCATGATCCTGGAGTCCCAGGATCGAGTCCTGCATCGGGCTCCCTGCTCGGCGGGGAGCCTGCTTCTCCCTCTGACCCTCCCCCCTCTCATGTGCTCTCTGTCTCTCATTCTCTCTGTCTCAAATAAATAAATAAAATCTTTAAAAAAAAGAAAAATTTAATGTGTTTCCAAGGGCCTGTAAAATCTGGCCCTCCCTTTCCTTCTAGCCTCATTTTGTTTCAGGCTTCTGGCTCTCTGCTCTGCCACAGTGACCTTTTCTTCCTGATTCTTCTCTGCCTCTTCTTACCGCAGGATACTGGCACTTAACCTTTTTTTCTTTCCCCTTACCTACTTAATTCCTATTTGTTTTTCAAATCTCAGTCCTTGGGCAGTTCCATAGGAAAATTGTCCTTCACCTCCCTGTCAACCAACCTTTATAAATTTGCATAAAATAATGGAAACAGAATCTCCATAGTTTTGTTTTGTTTTGTTTTGTTTAATTTGGATATATACTTTCACATTTGAGAAAAATCTGATTATTTGATATAGGACACCACCCACCAGGCTCAATCAGCACAGGGACCCCATGTCTTTATAACACGATACACTTTAGACATCTGACACAGGATATTTGTTCACTAATAAGTGTTTTCAGACTAGATATGAAATCATGTATCTTTCAAACATTTCAGTATTATCATCAATAGAAATTCTTTGTAATGTATTTCTAACATAAAGTTGTTTTCATCTCCATCAAAATTAGATTCTTATATATAAATACCTTAATGAATCTTCAACAAATTTAAGTCAATAAAAATGAATGATGAGACATTAGATTCTCATTAACTTATTAAAATCTTGATAATTTCTAAAAAATGTGCTATGTTGGTTTATTTGACATGGTTTTCTTTGTGTTGAAACCAGTTAGGTCATTAAAAACTAATTTAAGTGTATGATTAATCTTATTTTCTGGTTCATGCTATTTTAAAAATAATTAGTTATAGCATAATTGAAAAATACTTGAATCAAAATCATATTTCCTTGCTAATCAAAGTATAATTTTCTTTTTTTTAAATCTGGAAATCATTGCTTACTTTGATAGTATTATTACCATCATTATCTGCATTATTGAGTGCTCATAAACCTTATGCTACATTTATAAACTATAATATTAGATTGTAAGCACTTTTCAATTAGTATAAAAAAGATTAACTCGTCTCAAGGAAGGTATAATTAAAAGAGAAATATATCCAAGTAGGAAAATTTTAGAGAGGAAGATGGTGGTGGAGTAGGAGGACCCCAGGCTCATCTTGTCCCAGGAACGCAACTAGATGGCTCTCAGTTCATCCTAAATACCTCAGAAATCAACCTGAAGACTGACAGAACAAACTTCACAACAAAAGGGAGAGAAGAGGCTACATCAAAGAAGGTAGGAAGTGCGGAGACTTGTTTCAGGAGAGAAATGGATCACGGGTACTTTAGAGCAGAGGGAGCCATGGTCATGGAGAAGAGTGAGAGAGAGGGGAACATACAGGGTAAGGCACAAGGAGAACATTTCCCCAAAGCCATTGACTTGGAAAATGAGAGGGACTGAATTTCATGAGTCCTTACAACCAGAGGGGCTTAACACCTGGAGTTTTAAAGGTAAGCAGGTTTGTCTGGGATAGAGCCCAAAGGGCACTGTGCTGCTCCTGGAGAGAAGGCAGGCAAAAAACCTGGAGGAAGACAGTGTGGAAACAGTGATCTGAAGGATGCCTGGGGCACAAGAGGGCAGGGGGTCGTGGTGGAGATTACTAGCTATTCTACGAACACTTCCCTGAGAGGCAGCTTTCACAGAGATGCCTCTCTGGGAACAAAGGAATTGGCTGGCACTATTTCCCAAGACACCAAGACATATTGTAATTAAATTTGCAAAATATCGTGATAAGGAAAAAGCCTTAAAAGCAGCAAGACAAAAGAAGTCCTTTTAACTTACAAGGGAAAATCCGTAATGCTAGCTAGAGATGTCTCAACAGAAACTTGGGAAGCCAGAAGAGAGTGGCATAATATATTCAAAGTGCTGAATGGGAAACCAAGAATATTCTATCCAGCAAGGCTATCATTCACAGAAGGAGTGATAGAGAGTTTCCCAAACAAAAACTAAATGAGTTCGTGACCACTAAAGCAGCCTTGCAAGAAATATTAAGAGGGACTCTGAGTAGAAGGGAGAGACCAAAAGTGACAAAGACAAGAAAGGATCAGAGAAACTCTCCAGGAACAACAACAAAACAATTAATAAAATGGCAAAAAAATACATGTTTATCAATAATTACTTTGAATGTAAATGGACTAAAGGCTCCAATCAAAAGACATAGGGTGTCAGGATGGATAAAAATCAAGACCCATCTATATGCTGCCTACAAGACACTCATTTTAGACCTAAAGACACTTGCAGACTGAAAGTGAGGGGGTGGAGAAATATTTATCACACAAATGGGTGTCAAAAGAAAGAGGGAGTAGCAATACCTTACTGGACAAAATAACTTTAAAACAAAGACTATAAAAAGAAGTAAGGCATTATATAATCATAAAGGGCATTATATAATCATAAAGGAGACATTCCAACAAGAATACATAACAATTGTAAATATTTATGCCCCCAACATGGGAGCACTGAAATATATAAAACAGTTGATAACAAACACAAATTTTTAATGTTTTTTATCAATTGATAATTGATAATAACACAATAATAGTAGGGGACTTGAACACCCCACTTATAGCAATGGAAAAATCATCTCAATGGAAAATAAACAAGGAAACAATAATGGCTTTGAATGACACATTGGACCAGATGGACTTATATTCAGAACATTCAATTCTAAAACAGCAGAATACACATTCTTTTCAAGTGCACATGGAGCATTCTCCAGAATAAGTCACATATTAGCTCACAAAACAGGCCTCAACAAATACAAAAAAGATCAGAATCATACCATGCACCTTGCCTGACCAGAATGCTATGGAACTAGAATTCAACTGCAAAAAAAAAAAAAAAAGGAAAGACCACAAAAACATGGAGGCTAAACGATATTCTACTAAACAATGAATGGGTCAACCAGGAAAGCAAAGAAGAAATAAAAAAAAAAAAATCATGGAAACAAATGAAAGCACAGCAGTCTAAAACTTTAGGGATGCAGCAAAAGTGGTCCTAAGAGGGAAGTATATACCAATACAGGCCTACCTCAAGAAACAAGAAAAATCTCAAATAAACAACCTAACCTTACACCTAAGGGAGCTAGAAAAAGAACAACAAATAAAGCCAGCAGAAGGAAGGCAATAATAAAGATTAGAGCAGAAATAAATGATATAGAAGCTAGAAAAATAATAGAACAGATTGATGAAACCAGGAGCTAGTTCTTTGAAAAAATTAATAAAATTGATAAATGTCTAGCAATTATCAGAAAGAAAAGAGAAAGGACCCAAATAAATAAAATCACAAATGAGAGAGGAGAAATAACAACTAACACCACAGAATGCAAACAGTTATGAGAGAATATTATGAAAAACTCTACGTATTTGCATATAGACATTTTAACCTGGAAGGAATGGACAAATTCCTAGACACATACAAACTGAAACAGAAGAAATAGAAAACATGAACATACTGATAACCAGCAAGGAAATTAATTGCATCAGATTTCAAAAAACTCCCAATAAATAAAACTCCAGGGTCAGATGGCTTCACAGGAGAATACTACCAAACATTTAAGAAAGAGTTAATACCTATTCTCCTCAAACTATTCCAAAAAATAGGAAAGGAAGGAAAACTTCCAGATTCATTCTACAAGGCCAGCAATTACCCTGATACCTAAACCAGATAAAAGCTCCTCTAAAAAAGAGAACTACAGACCAATATCCTTGATGAACATGGATGTAAAAATTTCAATAAAATACTAGCAAACTGAATCCAACAGTAAATTAAAAAAAAAAAAAATTCACCACAACCAAGTGGGGTTTATTCCTGCTTTGCAAACATGGTTGAGTATTTGCCAGTCAATCATCCTGATATACCACTTTAGTAAAACAAAGGATAAGAAGCAAATAATCATTTCAATAGATGCAGAAAAAACATTTGGCAGTGTACAACATCCATTCATGATAAAAACCCTCAACAAACTAGGTTTAGAGGGAACATACCTCAACATAATAAAGGGTGGTGGGATGGGTAGAATAGGTGATGGGTATTAAGGAGGGCACTTGCTGAGATAAGCACTGGGTGTTGTATGGAATTGTTGAAGCACTGTATTGTACACCTGAAACTAATCTTATACTGTATTTTCAACTGACTGTAATTTAAGTAAAAGCTTTAATAAAGAAAAGGAAACAGCTAATATCATCCTAATTGGAGAAAAACTGATAGCTTTTCCTCTATGGTCAGGAACAAGACAGGAATGTCCACTCTCACCACTGTATTTAGCATAGTAGTGGAAGTCCTAGTCTTAGCAATCAGACAGCAAAAGGGGTTAAAAGGCATCCAAGTTGATAGGGAAGAAGCAAAACTCTCACTCTTCACAGATGACATGATACTTTATACAGAAAACTAGAAAGACTCCATCAAAAAACTGCTAGAACTGATAAATGAATTCAGTAAAGTTTCAGGATACAAAATCAACATACAGATGTATGTTGCATTTCCGTATACCAATAATGAAGCGGCAGAAAGAGAAATCAAGGAATCAATCCCATTTACAATTGCACCAAAAACAATAAGATAACATAGGAATAAACCTAACCAAAGAGGTAAAGGAACTATACTCTGAGTACTATAAAACAATGATGAATGAAATTGAAGATGACACAAAGAAATGGAAAAACATTCCATGCTCACGTATTGGGAGAACAAATGTCGTTAAAATGTCTATACTATCCAAAGCAATTTATACATGTAAGACAATCCCTATCAAAATACCAATAGAATTTTTCACAAATCAAGGACAATCCTAAAATTTGTATGGAACCACAAAAGACCCTGAATAGACAAAGCAATCTTGCAAAAGAAAAGCAAAGCTGGAGATATCACAATTCCAGACTTCAAGTTGTATTACAAAGCTGTAATTATCAAAACAATATGGTACTGACCCCAAAACAAACACATAGATAAATGAAGCATAATAGAAAACCCAGAAATGAACCCACAACTACATAGTCAAACTTTGACCAAGCAGGAAAGAATATCCAATGGAAAAAAGACAGTCTCTTCAACAAATGGTGTTGGAAAAAGTCGACAGCAACATGCAAAAGAATGAAACTGGACCAGTTTCTTATACTGAACACACAAAAAAATTCAAAATGGATAGAAGACCTAAATATGAGACCTGAAACCATTAAATTCTAGAATGGAAACTTCTTTGACGTCGGCCATAGCAACTTCTTATTAGTTATGTCTCCTGAGGCAAGCGAAACAAAAACAAAAATTTAACTAGTGGGACTTCATCAAAATAAAAAGCTTTTGTACAGCAAAGAAACAACAAAACTAAAAGGCAACCTACAGAATGGGAGAAAATATTTGCAAATGACATATCTGATAAGGGTTAGTATCCAAAATATATAAAGAACATAATACTCAACACCCCCCAAAATGAATAATCCAATTAAAAATGGGCAAAAGACATGAATAGACATTTTTCCAAAGAAGACATACAGATGGCTTACAGGCACATGAAAAGGTTTTCAACATCACTGATCATCAGGGAAATGCAAATCAAAACTGCAATGAGATATCACCTCACACCTGTCAGAATAGCTAAAATCAACAATGCAAGAAACAACAGGTATAGGCAAGAATGTGGAGAAAGAGGGGCCATCTTACACTGTTGGTGGGAATGCAAACTGGTGCAGCTACTCTGGAAAACAGTATGGAGTCTCCTCAAAAATTTAAAAATAGAACTGTCCGACAATCCAGCAATGGTACTACTCAGTATTTACCCAAGGAACACAAAAACATTAGTTCGAAGGGATACATGCACCCTGATGTTTATAGCAACATTATCTACAATAGCCAAATTATGGAAACAGCCCAAGTATGCATCATTTGATGAATGGATAAAAAAGATGTGGTATATGTATACAATGGAATATTACTCAGGCATAAAAAGAATGAAATCTTGCCGTTTGCAACAACCTGGATGGGGCTAAAGAGTATTTTGCTCAGTGAAATAAGTCAGTCAGAGAAAGACAAATACCATATGGTTTCACTCATATGTCAACTTAAGAAACAAAACAAACAAAGGGGATATAAAAAGAGGAGGAGGCAAACCAAGATATAAATAGTAAATTAAGCCATTTAGAAACAGGATGGATGAAAATAAAATGGAATAGGATGGATGTAAGAATAAATACCCTGGAATAATGGAAAATTGCCATTGAAATCTCTGTAATTCTCTCAGTACCAAGTCTCTAATTCCTTTTGTTTTTTATAGAAAAACTATTTAATAGATTCATATAATAGATATATGTACTAATAAAAAAGAGGGAACACTTTACCTCAGTTGTGACTAGCTATTTTAATGCTACAGAAGGAAGTAGGGGGAAAAAATAAGAGTATTAGCAGTTGCAACATCCGTCAGCATCAACAATGGCTCTAATGGCCAAATACAGGTTGGTGGATCTTCATCAACTCTTTATACTGCTAATTCAGTTTATAGTCACATTGTCTACTGTCCTGCTGCTAAATAACTGAGTGGAATCTGAACCCATTTTTATATAATAAATTTCTGATTATATTATGTTATATAATAAATTCTTGATTTTCCCTGTAAAGTCTTAAATAAAGCTTTGTTTCTTGGGGGAGATACTCTGCTCCATTAAAAATAGTGATGTAATTTACATTATTCTGTAATATGGATAAAAGCTTATTAAACTCAGTGTCCCAGGGTGCCTGGGTGGCTCAGTTGGTTAAGCGACTGCCTTCGGCTCAGGTCATGATCCTGGAGTCCTTGGATCAAGTCCCGCATCGGCTCCCTGCTCGGCAGGGAGTCTGCTTCTCCCTCTGACCCTCCCCACTCTCATGTGCTCTCTCTCATTCTCTCTCTCTCAAATAAATAAATAAAATCTTTAAACTCAGTGTCCCACACTGAAACTTCAGTTCCAAACTACTTGAGAGGAACAAATTTAACTTCCATGGGGAGAATGTTTCTCCTTGTTCTTGTGTTAGATTTTTATGCTTATAAGCATCTAAACATCCATTCTTGTCACAAAAGCAATCTTCACCAAACATCTGCAGAAACATTTGGAATGCTATTGTTATGAGAGGAATTGTCCAAGTGTGCATGCTTTTATAACATACCATTACGGTTGGATTGATAGTCTTGAAAAAAGAATTCTGAATACAGTATAATGCACTGTCTTAATCATCTGTCACTGTATATCAGATAAAATAACTTGTTTATCATAGAATTCTTGAGAATGAAAATGTGAGTTGTCTTCTAGAGTTGCAAGTGTTATGTCACCTGAAAAATTGTTCATTTGCAATCAACTTATTTGCTGAGGAAAGCATTTTAAACTCTGGCAAGGACTCTAGCTATCTGGGAAGCACTCTTACCTTTTTACTCCTTGAGGCAAAGAGCATGTTACTATTATGTTTATTTGCTATCCCTCCCTCCCTCCTTTCTTCCATTATCTAGGCTAAAACACAGTGCAGATTTTCATTTTTAAATTTTTCTTCAAATGATGTTGTACCTCCTACTTTCTTCGATCATGACTTTCAGTTCTAGAAATGGAATAAGGTAGAACACCACCCTTGAGTTCATATATACAACCACATATACCCAATTTAGTTATGGTGCTACCATGTACATCAATAAGTAATGTAATCATTTCTATAGTAAAAATAATGCAATTTATATTTGTAATTTGTATAATTCTGTTAGAGGAATTTATAGTTTAAAACAATTAAATATAGCTATTAGTTAAGAGCTGAGATCTGATATTATGAGAAAAAAGATATTGAATAACAAAAGAGCAAGGCAGAATGAACTGTTTTCTGCTTGAACTTTGCTTTCAGTGATTACATTAAAACAGATTTAATACTAATTTTTAAAAAAGATTAAGTGGCAATCTTTCTGCTTTTAAAATAATTTTTACTTACAATACAGCTAAAACAATTACTGAGAAGTTACTCATATGTTTTGGAAAATGAGTATGATGTAGCCATTGCACTAAATTTTAAAATTTTAAGGTTTTTGCTGAGTTAAATAAAACAACTTAGAAACTTAAAAGAGTTAGACTGAAAGAATACTCACGGTGATTTTTAAATAGTCCAATGTTTATATAAATTAAGTAATGAATAATTTGAGAAAATGGAATATTTAGAACCCCCAGTTTGGTTCTAGAGGGGAGGGGGGTGGGGGGATGGGTTAGCCTGGTGATGGGTATTAAAGAGGGCATGTACCGAATGGAGCACTGGGTGTTATACACAAACAATGAATAATGGAACACTACATCAAAAACTAATGATGTAATGTATGGTGATTAACATAACATAATAAAATAAAAAAAATAAAATGGGATATTTAATCATTCTGTGAGATTACTGACAATGTTAATTCTGCATGATTGATGCCAACATCTTGGGGCTACTTGTTAGACAGCCAGTCTGTTTCACCTCCCTATTTATTCCCAATCTCTTTATTTTTAACCAACAAATCTCACTTGCTCATATCTTCTCAAACCCAGACTTTTATTCAGCATCATATTTCTCTCAGTTTCATGTGTTTCTCCAGGAACATGTGCCTGGATCTTGCCTATATGCTCATCCATAAGGTTATCCTTAGATGTGTTTGCTAATATATTAACAAATACATTAAAATAGTCAATAAACATCTATGTGCACTGTACTGTACAGTTTGCAGTGGTGGGTGGGGAGACATGAGGAAAGCAGTGCTGCTCTCCAAAGTCAGGCTAAAGAGGAAGTTAAGAGGAGGACACATACATACCTGCCAAGAAAACCCTACAAGGCAAGGTAGAAAACACTTTCTAATGACTGGAGACATCCAAATAGACCATTTAATTAAATTAAATAAATTAAAACCATTTAATTTGTGTCAACATGTACTCTTTTGCAATGTGCTATATTTGTGTATCAGTCTCTACCTTTTAATAGGTAATATCCATATGCAAGTACATTTTCGTGTTTATGACATCTAATTGAGTGGGAAAGTTTCTGTATCCAGTTGTATATATATGTGTGTTGGTGTCTCTGTATTGAAATTATATCTGTTTCTCATTTCCTATACATGTAAAACTCAATGGGGAAGATGTATTTATGTAGGTAAGTAAAAACTAACATGAGCTGGGATGTAAGAGTGTAAAATCAAAAAATCTTCAGTTTATACATCTTGCATCTGCAAGATGCAAGAAAAGACATTAGGAAGGTAGGTCTGAGGGAGAGGAGGACCAAAAAGACTGAGCAGGGCATTCATACTGGTCATTTTCCCAGTGGCATGAATGAGACAATGACCTATTCTATTCATTCTGTTGGGGGGAATAAATAAGTCACAGTTAGAGAAAGGGATCTTTCTCTCATAGGGAATGGAGCGGAAATACTTTCCTTCTCTAAGCATAGAAAGAGCATTATAATAATTATCCACAACATGAGCAAAGAGAGCAAAAATGAGGACTTCTTTCAGTGGCACTGGTTTCATGCCTATAGGAAAAGTGAGGGGAAAATTTCAGGTGAAGAAAGACAGCATTGGGGTCATCAGGCCGAGTGTGATTGTGGACAATGGTGGTAGTTTCTTTAGCAGCATCACAAAGAAATAGGGACATAAACATGCTTAAATCATGTTGACTGGAAGTTGATTCAGAGTTTAAAAAGACAAGAAAGATTGCCAACGTGCGACCATCACTGCCAATGATACAGAATCATTTGAGTTATGTATACATTTTCACAACATACCATACATTAAAAAAAAAAATCAGTTATTTTCTGGCCACATTTTACTTCTTGCTGTCTTCTCATTTTTCCCCCTCTTTCTCTTATTCATAGCTTTGAAGAACAAATTCAGCAGAGCCATACTTTTGTATAACATAGCAGAGAATAAAGGAAGAGGATGTGTGTACATAGTAAGAGAAAAACAGATTTGAAATTCCATTGTAATGGTGTTTGTGTTTACACACATCCATTAACTGTTGATGAGATGATCTCTATTTCTTTTTTTTTTTAAAGATTTTATTTATTCATTTGAGACACAGAGATACAGAGAGAGAGAGCATGAGCAGGGAGACAGGCAGAGGGAGAGGGAGAAGCAGGCTCCTCGCTGAGCCAGGAGCCCGATGCGGGGCTCGATCCCAGGACCCCGGGATCATGACCTGAGCCGAAGGCAGACGCCCAACCGACTGAGCCACCCAGGCGCCCCGAGATGATCTCTATTTCATCAAGCTACATTTTAAATACATACAGCCCAAGAGTAGTTATATGTGCATGTTGTTTCTGTGCACCTTGCATATGTATAATTTACTCTACTTTGATTAGGGGTATGTTTGAAAATTAGAATCCATCTTTAACTATTGACAGATGTTGATGAGATGCAAGTATTTAATAATCTATAAAGCCATAAATCCTATAGAGTGGTCAATAAAATCACTTATCTTTAATCTTAGTTATTACTGCACAAGAAATTATAAGCCAGTATTTGCTATGCTGTATCTTTTCCTTTAGTGCAGTGCTATAACTGGGGGCATAATGAATGCAAGGAACATCTTTGATAAAATGCTTTTTACACACAGTGAAGGCTCAGAACTTTCATTGTAGGAGATATGGAAAAGAGTAACTTTTTGACAAAATGACATGACATTAAGGGTTTGGTGCCTAAACCGACTGTTACTGTCATATATATTTTAAATAGATTTGTCAATAGTAGATGGGGAGCCTGGGTGGCTCAGTTGGTTAAGCATCCAACTCTTGATTTCCGCTCAGGTCATGATCTCAGGGTCATGAGATCCAGCCCCATGTCAGGCTCTGTGCTGAACATGGAGCCTGCTTAAAATTCTCTCTCTCCCAATTCCCCTCCCCTGCTCTCACTCTCTTTCTCTCTCTCTTTAAAAAAACAAAAAAACAAAAAAACCCCAAAAAAGATTATCAATAGAAGGTAAATAATAACTACATTTTTTTCTAATTAGAGATTACACTAAATGAAATTAAGATGAAATAAGGCTTCTAGATTTATATTTTAATAAAAATATTTCTATATTATTATAGAAATTAATATCTGCCTACAAAATTGCGGAAACAATGTTAAACTTGACTGAACTCTAAATTTCTACCCTCAGAGAAAACTATTATTAATAGTTGTGTAATGTAGTACTTTGTGTTGATTTAATCATTAAACTATAGAACACCTTCCCTTATTAAATATGTGGATGCATCCCCTTATTAAAAATGTAAATAAAGCACATATAGACTAAATTTAAACCAGAGTCATAGTACCTTTTTCATAGAAATTGTTACACAAGTATATGTTGATCATAGTAATTACAGTTCCTCAAAGGATATAGATGTTATTTTTTTTAAAGATTTATTTATTTGACAGAGAGAGAGACAGCGAGAGAGGGAACACAAGCAGGGGGAGCGGGAGAGGGAGAAGCAGGCTTCCCACTGAGCGGGGAGCCTGAAGCGGGGCTCGATCCCAGGACCCTGGGATCATGACCTGAGCCGAAGGCAGATGCTTAATGACTGAGCCACCCAGGCGCCCCTCCCTTTTTTTTTTTAAGATTTATTTATTTATCAACAATTACAAAGTCTATTCCACTTCCAGAAAAAGTCAAGTTTAGATTATTGATGCTATTGTAATGATATTAAGAGAAGGGAGTTAGTCTATCTTTCTTGAAAAAATTAAGACAAATGTTTTTAAAGGAATTAATTTGAACTGAATAGATGTTTGAATGGTAATGCTTATTTCCGATGCATGAATATCTACTGTAGAGTTTCCTAATTTAACACACAGACATTGAAGCAAAGTAATATACAAAAGAAGTATATTTTTCTTCACTGTGTCTTCTTGTCCAACTACCTTTTGATACTAAAGGCTGTATCTGGTAGAATCAGCCCTGCCTAGTTCCTTAATCAAAATTGGAAATATATTAAACAGCCTGGCCCTTTAAGAAGTATGTTTGAATGTAGTCTTTTTTGTTTGTTTGTTTCTGTTTTGTGTTTCCATTTTGGTGTCTGGTGCTTTTCCATCTTGTGAACTTTGGACTGCAGCTTCATCTAACTCCTATTGACTGTGACTGGTTTGCCTGCTAGGACTTTTGAATTCACCCTACTTCTAGTTCCAATTCTGGGTTATTTCTAGGTCTGATTTTGGACTCTGTAAGCTCTAGCCAGGTGAGCCTGGATGAAACCATCTTGTTCTGTTCCTACACGGCTTTTCTTCCTCAATTATGATAGCTGTAACACAGATGTTCTCAAGAACTAGGGGTATTTCTCAACATTCCCTGGGAGAAGATTAGGCCTTTTTATAAAGTTACCAACATATGAGTGTTTTATATTAAAAAGTAAGTCATGGTGGGAGACTCAGTACTTTATAAAGATTATCTTATGTTTATTTAAAGTTTTGTTATTGTTTAAATTTTAAATTACAGTGGAGGGTTTGTGTGATGGTGGAGGTTAGGGAAAACATTTTCAGTATCTTAGGTCTAGTCTTGCAAGCGCCTAAACAAATCTAATGCCTTTGTCCTTTTCTTCCCATTAAACCCCTTGAGAATAGCCTTGATCAGATTAAAGATTGTTGAGCCCCCCCCCGGGCTTGAATGCTGTTTCCATCCTGTAGGTAGGTAATCTTATTATCCAGATGAGGTTTGTAAATCTCCCCAGATTGTTTCTGCAACTTCTTTCTCTCCAGCCTAGACTTCCCCAACAGCCTTGCGGCCATGGCTGAGCTGCCCGTCATTACATTGTAACAGTTACTACAAAAGCTAAGTTGAGAATATAAGAGTTTTATTAATGGCAACCCTGCAAAATACAGGGTGAGTCCTCTGTGCAAGGAACACGCTAACCTCATGAAGGAGGGTATAGCAATATGCACTGAAAAATCATTCTATTTCACATTTTTTAAGGCATTTCATAAAAGTCCACAGAATTGTCCCTGGGGGCATGACTTTGGGAGTTAAGAAAACAACTCTGTAATTCTGGAAGAATTGAAGTTAAGTGTTATCATGTGATACTTTTTAGAAATTAAGGGAGGGCAGTGAAAATAGCATGATAAATGGATTACATAAACAAGTTATATGATTATAATATATTCATATTATATATTATAATTATAGATAGAACTAAGAAAGGAGCACAGGCTTTAAAATCTTTTAAAGTGCCTTAAAATAAAACTCAAGATATAATTATGTCAAATAAGCTAAAATACACTTAAAAATCTAAGTTCACACATAATGACTGGTTTGCAGGTAAGAATTAGAACAAATGCTGCACGTTAAGTAATGTAAAATACTTCACATAGAACTTGTGAAGCAGCTAATGTAGTATTTCAGTATTTCTGTAGTTGAATGTTCTTAGTATATTCCCAAAAGTTAAGATCAGAAAACCAGAATCTATGAGAGTTCCCCAACAGCCTTTCAGCCATGGCTGTGCTGCCTGTCCTGTGACGTCCACATGATAATGTACTTTTTCCTTTAAATATAAATTTTTGTCCGTCCTAAAGAAGGCACAGAGTTTTTAAATACCACTTAGTAGTCTTTTGAAAAATAGGCAGTTTGACCAAAAAATACTGCATTTACTTGAAGACTACTATTCATTTACCATTCAATTTTTCTTCTGCTTTCCCCATCATATCATATAATGAGTTTGAGCACTATCTTTAAAAAAAATTTTTTTTTTTTAACTTTTGGACTCTATCAGTGCTTCACAGCTTAGGTAATATAATAAGTTTCTTGTATGTCATACTTAGCAAGATCATATCAAGGAAAGGCAAAATTAAAGAAAACAATCTGTTATAGATTTCTTTATAGTTGCATTTTCTCCATTTTATGATAGTTCTAAATAATTTTGAATAGTGCCAAATTTTTAACTCTCTAATATTTTAAAGAAATAATATGTGTCCATGTATAAAATCAATGAAAAATTACTGAAATTATAAGAAAAAATAAGCCGTATTGTTTTTTATTTCAATGTTTGTGTTTTTTTCTCCCAGAAATCCCAATTTGTCTTATATCATTATCTTATTGTGATAATAATTTTAAAACCAGTAATTATTGGATGATTACTATATATCAGGTTATATACTACATGCTTTATATTCCTAATAATTTACATCCTTGCAAAATCCATACAGTTTGTATGATTTTCTTCACTTTACAAATGAAGGAATAATGTCTTAAAAGCTTAAGAAACTTGACAAAGTCATAAACTTGTAACTGTTAGAGCTATAAATTAAACCCAGGTATTATCCCAGAGTCTATGTTTTACCTACTAAACAATTTATTAATTGTACCGTAAGATACTATTCCCATTTTTTTTTTAAGGAATCTAATCAATCATTCAGTTCTGAAAAGACTATTAACCCATAACTATTTTTTTGATGTTTCCATGTAATGAGACATTTTACAGAGGTGACATTTTATGTGGTATCAGTGTATCAAACATGATTAGAGAGCAATAACGTTTATCTATGAGTCTCCTATAAATCTTCTAACCCATAGAATTCCACTTCAGTGCTAAAATTATTTTGGTATAGGAGACTTCAAATTATATCAGGCAAGTACATTTTTGCTTTAAGAGGGCTTGATGTCCTAGGAAGGAAAAATAAAATGAAAGATAAAATCATTCAAAATGGAATCCAAATCATGTTTTAGTACTTGGATTTCCAGTCATCTAATGGATATGTAATAAATACTAAATTAATAAATACATTAATTAACTTAAATGATTCCTATATGGGGCCTTTTTATTTTTGATCATTTATAAATTTTTGTTTTTAATCACATTTTTTTTGTAAGTGAAACAAAGCCAATTCCTAGTTGCTTAATCAGATTGAATGTTGGGAGTAGGACTGACTTCAGGCAGCTGGACTTAGAAATAAACAGAGCTGTCAATTTTTGGCATCTCTTAATGTCCTCGCTCTGCATTTTGCTGTGTTGGACTCCAGTCTCTGGCTTTGCATTGTAACAACATGGCAGCGATAGTTGAAACACCCCATATCCTTCAGATTTCTGTCCAAAGTCAGCTACTACTTACTTCTTTCCCAGAATCTACAGCAGAAGGCTCATGGTATAGTTTTGGTTCTGGTAAATATACACCAGTGAACCAATTATGGTGGTTAACAAAATGGTAGTCCTGACCTAAGTATAAGTGAATTCCACAAAGTATGTTGAATTAAATGTGAGGAAGAATGTTTTCCCTCAGAGGGAAACTGGGATATAGTTTCATGAAAGATAATTAGATGCCAGTTGAGAAAAACAGTAGTTATCTGCTAAAGCCTTTAAGAATAACATATATGGATTCATTAATTTGGGGATTATAATTTTCAATTTTTTAATTTTTATTAATTTTTATTTTTTTATATTACCATATACTATATTATTAGTTTCAGATGTAGAATTTAGTGATTCTTCATTTGCATACAACATCGGTGCTCATTACTTCAGGTGCCTTCCTTAATGCCCATCACCCAGTTACCCCATCCCCCCACCTTCCTCCCCCCAGCAACTCTGTTTGTTTCCTATAGTTGAGAGTCTCTTATGATTTGTCTACCTCTCTGTTTTAATCTTATTTTAATTTTACTTTTCCTTCCCTTCCCCTATGTTCATCTGTTTTGTTTCTTAAATTCCACAATGAGTGCAATCATATGGTATTTGTCTTTCTTTGATTGATTTATTTCACTTAGCATTATTATACCCTCTAGCTCTATCCATGTTGTTGCAAATGGCAAGATTTCATTCTTTCTGATGGCTGAGTAATATTCCATTATATATGTATATATGCATGATACCTACATCTATCCATCCATCTATCTACCTATCTCTCTACCTATCTATCTATATCACATCTTCTTTATCCATTCATCTGGGCTCTTTCCATATTTTGGCTGTTGTGGAAAATACTGCTATAAACATTGGGGTGCATGTGCCCTGTCAAATCACTATTTTTGTATCCTTTGAATAAATACATAGTCCTGCAATTGCTGGGTCATAGGGTAGTTCTATTTTTAACTTTTTGAGGAACCTCCATACTGTTTTCCAGAGTAGCTGCACCAGTTTGCATTCCCACAAACATCTCTTGTTTCCTGGGTTGTTAATTTTAGCCATTCTGACTGGTGTGAGGTAGTATCTCATTGTGGTTTTAATTTGTATTTCCCTGATGCCAAGTTGTTGACACATAGTACTGGAAGTCCTAACCTCAGCCATCAGACAACAAAAAGAAATAAAAGGCATCCACATCGGCAAAGAAGAAGTCAAATTCTCACTCAGACAACATGATAATTTTGCATTTTTTAAACCCCTAGTTCTTATTAGTCTCAGGAAATTATGTGTTCATATGAAAGAGAAAAAAATATCTTAAAATGCATTAATTTGGTAAACCATCAAGTTATACAAACTATCTTCTACCATACTTTGATAAGTTATTGTAAAGAATCATAACTTACCCTGGTGTCCTAATTTAATGAAGAGTGTTCAGTATATGCACCTTTTTAATTGTAATTCTGCACTTCTTGTGATTCTGATTTTACGTTATCTTTTTACTTCATACACAGGAATTTCTATATCAATTCACAGTGGGTACCAGAATATGAACTTGTGGGAACTCAGTGAAATAGAACCCGATCAGTTTAAATTTCTTTTAAGTATTTCTGCCTGGCTTTAATAATGTACAATTAATATAAAAAACCATTTAGCTTTTATCAGTTAGTCAAGATCTGTTGGCCTAGTTTCAAAAGTTGGTCTCCTGGGCATAATGGACATAATTGAAACTCCTGTTAAGTTTTTCCATTTTAATGAAAATATTAAATGACTTGTGGAGTAGCATGGTAAATTTGCAGCCCAGATCTCAGAGGGCTAGGCTATGATTTCACTCTGCTATCTTCTACTCTTTTATTCTGAACATTTATAAGGTTTATTAAAATGATTTCAGTCCAGTCCTTTGGCTTTGTTTTCAGATCATTGCTTTCTAGGGTGACTAGGGCTTTTATTTTCATAACTTTTTCTTTATAACTGAAAGCTACAAAAGGGCATCATTGTCAATGGAAAACAAAACGCACTGATTAATTCTGTTTTTTTTTTTTTTTCTTTTCTGAACTATGGATGAAATAAAGCAATGTTTGGAACTACAAAAAGCTATGGATTTAAAAAAGTTCTGATTATTACTTTCAACATATAACTCACTAGTTCTTTTTTTAAAAAAGTAGTTTTAATATTTTCTGGTAGATAAAATTGAATACAATTGAAAGTGTACTTTAATATTTGGGGTGTACCTTTAGAATAAAATGATAGTACATTTATTTGGAAACTAAAGCTTTTTAGGTGGGCTTTTGGCATTCTATGTCTTTTTAAAATTATTTTTTAATATTTTTTGTGACTCTACATTGATCACTCTCATATAGAAAAGTAGAAAAGGGCACAGGTTAAGAGGGAACCATACAATTAAATCTCACCACACAGTAAGTTTTAAATCTGCATTTCCATGCATTCACCTGTTTTACTGCATAAAGTGAGTAGAATTAAAATCCGATTATTAAAAAACATCATTAGGTAAATTTATATGACAAAATTGGATGAATTTCTGGAGGAAAAAAATCATAAAAATTACCAATTATTAATATATTCACTTTTGTTTTATTCTTTAATAAATACATCCAGTGTTTATTGTACCCCTGAAACCAAACATGTATCGTCCTAAGTGAGCTATGTACATGTCTTATTTGATGTTCACAGGCTTGCAGAGTATATAATAGTGTCTCATTTTACAAAAACTAAGTTTTCGAATAAGTAGTTCACCTAAGTTTGCATAAGCATTGGAGTCAGAATTCAAATTTATGATAATGAATCTAAAGCCTGCTTTTAAATCTGTATTGACCCATATTACCCCCAAGTGTTCCAAAGTCTAAATCCCCAAGTAACTATTTTTTGTGTGTGAAAAATAGATATAAACTAAAATATATGAACAGAATTTTTAGGTAGTATAGATCTATGGATGATTTTAGAAATAAACTTGTTAGTAGAGGGAAAGAAACTAATAAAAACTTAGGCCTTAAAAGAGAGAAAATTGGGGAGATATAATTCTAATATTTTAATTGTGATACAAAGCCACAACTGTTCTGAGAAGTTTACTGTACAATATCTTTTAAATATCAAGATTTTTTGTTTTTAATATTTAAGGTTTATTTTTTCTGCAGTAAGAGAAAAACAGTGATACAAAAGAGAAATAGAAATAATTAAACTTTAGGAGGATTAACTCTGTGTCAAGCAACACCATAGGCATTTCACATGTATTAACACTTTTAATATTTACAGTAACACTATAAGATAGTTAATATTATCATACTCATTTCTACATGAAGAAACTGACACCTGAAGAGGCTTACTAAGTTAACTAGGTCCTAGAGTTAAGTGAGTAGCAGAGATAGAATTTAAAACTGGGTAGCCTGATCTATAGCTAGATGTAGTAACCATTATTGTATATTGCTATATTCAAAGAGTGAGTGCTAATACTTTGAAAAGTCACCAAAATATAAGGATTGAATAATATTTTTTACCACAGTGTTAAGCATGTTGAAATTTCTCAGGTCATCTCATGTATATAACACATCTCTTCCATTTTGTCCCCATAAAAACAAAATGAAACAGAAGATAGATTATTCAGCATTCATTTTATGTTAGTGACTCAGTTCTATTATTCTCATCACCTAATGAGAAATTCTTGACCGATAGAGCTCTACACATATAACCCATTAAAATTGATTTCATATTTTCTTCTAATGTGTATCAGTTACATGTATGTGATAACACCTTATTTCCAAGCATAGTTATATATACTTTTCCTAGACACTTTCCCCACTGATAAATGCATCTTTCTTTTATTCATTTTATTTGGCTTCCATGAGCAAGAATTATGTGATTCATGCTTTTCCTTAGGCACATTTCTGTTGTCATTCAGACATCTTGGTTTATTCCCTACTTCCTTATCTGAACAAAGTAACAAATTATTATACTTTCAAATGTAAGGAAGTAAATGACGTCTTGGTGCTTTGGAAGCTAATAAAAGATGGTGAGGATTTTTGAATTAGTCGACATCTTGTAAAATAATACATTTTAAATATATTTTGCACTTCTATAGTAAAATATTTTTACTATGGTAAAATATTGCCTACTTGATAGTAAAAAAGAACACAAGTTATGAAGATTAATGCTTTTTCTATTCTGCCAGATTTCTTATAAAAATTTCCTTGTCTTCCATTTTAGCACCTGGAATAACACCTGGAACACAGTATATGCTCAATAAGCATTAAACAACAACAACAACAACAACTAATGATGTAATGTATGGTGATTAACATAAGAATAAAAAATTAAAAAACAAAAACAAACAAATTGTATTTAACTTTATGATTTAAAAACCTTTTCTCATTAACTGAAATATAATTCCACTTTATCTGCTTAATGGCTCTTTCTGCTTTAGCTAATTTTTCCCCTTTGTATGGAAAATTAATAAAAAGTGATGCTTGTGTCACAAAAAGCCTTTGAGCAAATACAGTAAGAATAAACCAACTAGATAATGATTTACCACTTTGTGAAACACATTTTCCAGAGATAAAGGAAATCCCTCTTTCTCTCATCTCTATACCATTATGTCCCAAGTGTGGAATCAGTATCTTGGATTATAACAGAGATGACATGGCTGCTTTAGACTTAAGGAATATTGGTTAACAGAGTGAGATTATAATTTCCTTTAACAATATCTAACATTTCTTCCAATCTGTCATTTTTTTTCAGATAAAATCTTGTTATGGAGATTTTAACACCTTAATACATTTATGGAGTCTTTAACACCTTAATACATTTGATCTCCTACTTTAACAAAGAGAGTGGAAGCACTAGATTAATACATTTTACAGGCAATAGTATCTATTTAAAATTTAATAATACTGCTTTGTTTTCATGATATTTGCATGTGATGATTATGTTCTATTTATTGGAAGCTCCTCTGGTTTTGCATTCATGGTATCTTCAAATACATATGAAGTAAAATGCAGTTTATTTTAAGAAATGCAAAAGTAAAGAATAGTAATTCAATGATATGGTATTTGAAGGGGATATATGAAAGATTTAAGTCTGGGAAACTGACATATATTAATAGAATAATCAGCTTAATAAGTATGACATGTAAGTATCTACATTCCACAGCATAATAATAATGATTTCTTTCAATTACTGATGAGTAAATAGAATACAACAGTAAAGTAATAGCATATATGTGGTATTGGACATAGCTCATAAGTGATGTAGAATACTGAAATTGAATGGGATTGAATATAAAAAACATTTACTGGAATAGTGAAATATTTTATATACTTGTAAAATTTCAATTTTTTTAAAAAAAGTACTTGCTTTTTAATCACAAATTTAAGAGCCCACCAAAGAAAGAACGGAAAGAAAGAAAGAGAAAGAAAGAAAGAAAGAAAGAAAGAAAGAAAGAAAGAAAGAAAGAAAGAAAAAAGAGTTAAAAAAAAAAAGAAGAGGGAAAAAGAGATACTGAATGGGATTTAGATTTACTTGAATGACAGTATAACTACTACCCAGAGAAAACTACTTTAAAAGTAAATGTGATCACAGGAACGCTAGGAAAAAGATATATTTGTTTATAAATTAAATTAATATTGAGGGTTGAAATTGGTGTGCTCAAAATAAATGAATTATAAAGATAATGCTCAATTTGAGCATTTTGCAGTTAAAAAATTTAAATATAGGACATGGATAGTATAAACATTGACAAATACATAAAGGTCAGTTTGCAATTTAGGATAGTTGAAAAATATTAATAATACTAATATAGAAGTATAAATTGCTTTGTGAATTCAAGACTTAATATTATTACCATTTTTTTTTATGTTTTATGGCATTATGCCACAATAGGCTACTTTGTTAATAGTGTTGCAATAGTTGATTTCAACAACAACAACAAAAAAATCTGCACTGGTAGGTAGAGAACATAAGAATAAAATTTAACCTCAAACCTGATGTTACTGTTTTATACGGCAAACAAAATAAGCTATATGTAAGATGTGTTTGTGAAATTAAATAATTATTATTAAGGAGTAAAAATACCACAGTGTTCAAAGCCATGGGATTTGGGGAGACTTTAATATGAATTTTGCATGCATGCAGTTATTTATACCCCAACCTCTTTCAAATAAGATTTAAAGCAATTTGTCATGGTACAAATTGCTTTAGATGGACCTGAGGTGAAGTGTCTTCTGGTTGTTTACTTACCTGTGCTGATTTGAAGACAGAGAATTCATAAGATAGGGAATATCTCCTTCCTGATACCATCTACTCAATATTTTTTGTTCTCATGACCAAGCTATTTTAGAACTATATTATCAGTGATAAACAATTCTGAATTTACTTCACATTTTCTTTCTTGCATAAATATACAAGTAGAAAGTATGGCTGGGAAGTTACTAAACTCTCACCGTAATTCTAATGCTTCTTAGCTGAAATAATACTAATTTCTTAATGTATTTTGATTAAAAAGATCCTTAATCTTTGAGTTCCTTTCCTTGGTAATCTTTTGTGTATTGAGATGAGTAGAAACTGTTTTTGTTTAAAATTCTTTTGAGTGCTAATTATTGGTTTGTTGAGGTATAAAACAGATTCTGACATACAAACAATATTTACCTCAAAAATGAATGAATGTTGTAATATACTATGAGAAGAGTTATGTTAACATTAAATTATATTATAAATTATGTTAAATCACTTGAGAAAATGAAATATGGGGATATTTTTTGCCTTGTTGATCGTCTTATGTATAGTCTTATTTTTAAAAGTTTCAAATGCTCACAGGAAAAATATTAGGGACAAACTTATTCCAAATTATGTTTTACATTAATTTAAAGATATGATATTGAATTAATAAGAGTTATTTTTTTCCATTGTTCCAATTTATAGGGAAAATATCCATTTGTTCTGTTTTTGTTTCAAGTTGCTCTTCCTTTGAGATTACTAATGTGAAGTTAAAATTTTGGTAAGCCCTCCAACATATTCTACTGGAATTAGTAATTACCCATAATATAAATGATGGCCATGTTCTGATTAGTTCAAATTCAGTGGGAAACACGTAAGTATCAATGGCATAAAATTGGCTTAAGACAATAGATATGACTTGATAAGAGCTATATAACGATTTACATACCTGAATACTTTTGATTTTCCTGCCATGATTACCAATTCTTTTTTTTTTTTTTAATTTAACAACGTTCCTCATTTTACCATGGGCTTAGAAAGTTTTACTTTATTTTCATTTATTTTTATTTTTTTAAGAGAGAGCACGCATGCACATGTGCAAGCGGTGGGTGGGGAGAGGGGGCAGAGGGAGAAGGAGAGAGAGAATATTAAGTGTGTTTCAAGCCCAGTGCTGAGCCCAAGAGGGGCTTGATCTCATGACCCTGAGATCATGACCTGAGCCGAAATTGAGAGTCGGTCACTTAACTGAGCCACCCAGGCGCCCCAGAAAGTTTTATTTTACAAAAGAAATATAATGATCATACGTGGTTATACAATTCCATATACAATGGTCAATGCTGATCTCTTAGACTGAATAATTGATGCTATACATTAATAGTAACAAATATAATTGTCCCGTTATGAGAAATATAATGTAGAACAAGGGATTAACTGCTTGAAAGGCAATTCACCTAAACTAACAAAATTTATTGAGAACCTACCATGTGCCTGGTACTCTCTGGCAATTGGAGACACAGAAGTGAGTAAGGCGTAAGGTTTCCCTGTACTCTTGGAGCTGGTATTTGGTGGGAAGATGGGAGGGTAGACTATAAATAAACAGTAATATACAATCAGGTAATATTAAGAGCTAGGTTGAAAAATTGAGTAGTGTATGGAAAGACAGAGAAAGCTATATCAGATAGAGTAGTCAGGAAATTCTTCCATAGAGACAAGAATGAAGGGCGAGAAGGAGCCAGTGGGAAGGTCTGGGAGCAATAGCAAATGCAAAGGCAAACTCAGCATCTAATGGGAAATGGTAACATACATGTATGATGACAAAGGCTGCTACCTATTAAAACTGTATGAGCATTGCATTGTTTTAGAAAAGTTTGTTTTCTTTTTTAAGGTAAAGACACAGTAACTTGTGAAGCATTGCTTGTGATTAATGATAGACAACAAAATCTAAAGCAGTAAGGATCCCAGAGCTCAAAATTTGTTGGGAGGGGAGTGTCACCCCTTAAAAATGGTTGAGCAATCTTGTTCTGCTATAGTGAAATAATGAAAGTCAAAATAATTTTCACTTTGCTTTAGGAAATAACATGATGCTAATTATTGGTGCATAATTTCATGTCCAGCAGTACACAGCAACAAGATTAGTAGTCATAGTAGTACCAGCAGGGATTGTGGTGATGGTGGGGGTATTTTAGTGCTAGTAGACACACTTGAAGGAATATCATCTTTGTGCTAGAAACAGTGCCAAGTGTGAATTTACATGATCTACTTTATTTCCCCAAACTTGAAGATGTGTGCCGTTATTATCCCCATTTACAAATGAGGATACTGAAGTCAGAGAGTAAGTAACTCTCTTCTGGTCACAGTATCAGAAAAAAAATCCAGAGGGGGAACTCAAACTCTGAGTTGCATCTCTAATGCTAATTTTAAGGGAAAGTATCATACATTATGGTTAACTGTGCACTGGCATTGTGGAGCTTGAGATTTAAAATTGAAAGAGTACTTAGAAATTCTGAGTTTTGTAAATGAATATGCCATGAATTTGATGTGTGAGAGACACTTCTGCACCCTGTGTCTGCAAAATAAGCATGCCAATGCCATTTTTCTTTCAGATTTGTTCTGATAAACAAATGAGTAAATGTGCATAAAGACAATATGAAAAATGATGGAAAATTTCTTTAAACTCAGTACACATTAAGATAGTTCTTAAATGCTATCCACTGTGTTATGTGCTGAGGGTAAAAACAGGAATGGTTTAGAGACCAACCATCAAGTGGCAAATAATAAAATAAATAAAATTGGGTTCCACACCAGTTCGAGGGAAAAAAAATTAGTATCTCAGACAGTCATTCAGGTTTAATAAATGCAGTAGGTCGTCTGTAATTTTTACCCCCAAGGCACCCTCTTCTGGCAAGTGACTAATTTCTTCACTTATTCTAGGTCCCTTTGTTTTGGATGGGTCTCACTCCACCCCCGGGCTCCAGGAAGGGGCACCATAACTTAGGCTCAGCCAGTGAGAAGCTGTAGTGACTGATTTAGGAGAAGGATTGTGACACCAGTCTGGACGAAGAGAGGGAGAGAAGGGGAGAGGAGAAAAGTGAGTGAGAGAGAGGACGTTAATATTTAACGCACTGTTGCAGCTTTTCTTGATCATTGCACATTTCATTTATATAAGCCAACAAATTCCTGTCTGCTGAAAGCTAAGTTGAGTTGATTTTTTGTTACCTGTAGTTGAGAATTCTAATAGGATAGGGGAGTTACATATGAGCTGGGAATTTTGAATATACCGGGAAGACAGACTTAAACAGTGTGACTATGTGGATTCATTTAAGGTGAAAAGTGAAAAGTTAGGGGTGCCTGGATGGCTCAGCCCTTAAGTGTCTGCCTTTAGCTCAGGTCATGATCCCAGGTCCTGGGATTGAACCCCGTGTTGGGCTCCCTGCTCAGCGGGGAGCCTGCTTCTCCCTCTCCCACTCCCCTCTGTTTGTGTTCCTTCTCTCCGTGTCTCTCTCTGTCAAATAAATAAATAAAATCTTTTTTAAAAAAGTTAATGTTAGAGTTAATGAGACGCTTTAATTTTCTCAAGATGACTGATTTTTTTTCAATGTATTTTTTTATTATGTTAATCCCCATACATTACATCATTAGTTTTTGATGTAGTGTTCCATGATTCACTGTTTGCGTATAACACCCATGCGGTATGTGCCCTCTTTAATACCCATCACCAGGCTAACCCATCCCCCCACCCCCCTCCCCTCTAGAACCCTCAGTTTGTTTCTCAGAGTCCATCGTCTCTCATGGTTCGTCTCCACCTCCAATTCCCCCCCTTCATTCTTCCCTTCCTGAAACAAATAATACATTATATGTTAAAAAAAAAAAAAAAAGGAAGAAGATGACTGATATTTAAGCAAGTCTTAAAGAGCAAAATCCAGAAAGATGACACCAAGTCTTATGGAGAAGGGGAAAAGTGGCCTTTACTGAGAGTCTAGCAGATACTAGGCAGGAAACTAATATTTTACATATAAATTTTATTAGCTTAAGGAGGAAATTACTTATATATTTCTTACTATTAACTTTGCCAAAATGTATATTGAGATACTCATTAAATCTCGAAAGTTTAAGGAGTTTTGATATTTTTTATGGTCTAGCACAGATAATTAGAAAAGGTGGCATGATATGAATTTTACTCTAGGAAGATACTTCGTGGTACAGAAAGAAAAATAGATGGGAAGCATGAGTGATTAGAACAAGCAACATTGGCAGAAACTTCTTAATTTAGTTAAATTATTATTTTTTTTAGAGAGAAAGGCTATTGCTGAGAGATGCTTAGAGCCTTCAGCAGCATAGCAGCAATGGGAATGGATTAAAATAAGAAAGATCTAGGAGATTTTGTGGAGAAAGAATCATTAGGCCTGGAGAACTAAAAATAATGTAGGGTGTGGTGGAGATGGAGTGTGTTTTCATGGATATTTAAGAGAGTAGAGGATTTATTAACAGAGGCAAGATATACAGAGTGAAGAATATATTAGCAGGTAAGAAGGATTCTAGTTAATGCCTTTTATGCACATGGGTTTGAAGAGCCTGAGGTGTTTTTGCTGTGAAGACCAGCATTTGTTCATGCATCGTTTCAAGAAAATAGTTATTGAGCATTTAAATATAAGCCAAGTTACTTCTCTAGACAAATTTCCTGCTCTCACAGACCTTGTATTCTAGTGGTAGGATGCAGAGAACAAACAATTAAATGAATAAATAAACTATATCAAGTGGTGAAAAATTATAGAAAGAAAAAGCATAGTCAGGATTTGGGGCTGTTATTTTATTTTATTTAAAGGTTTTATTTATTTATTTGACAGAGAAAGAGAGCACAAGTAGGCAGAGAGGCAGGCAGAGGGAGAAGAAGAAGCAGGCTCCCCGCTGAGCAGAAATCCTGACATGGGGCTTGATCCCAGGACCCTGGAATCATAACCTGAGCTGAAGGCAGACACTTAACCAACCGAGCCACCCAGGTGCCCCAAGGCTATTATTTTATAATGCTGGCTAGGGAAGGCATCTCTGAGAAGAGGTCTGACAAAAAATTGAGGATCTCTGGAGTAAGAACATTCAGACCTGAAATTGTATTCAGTGATGTACTTGACTACAGTGTGAACTTCTGAAAGGGACTATTATACTTATCGTTAAAAAAAAAAAAAAAAAATCCAAGCTGGGTTTCAGACTGTCATCATCTCAATCCTGGATTGCTGCCTTTGGCTCTGAAGAAATTGTCATATGCCTGATATGTTCTCTCTTTATCATTCACAAGATACTCTTCTATTTTTCCAACCAATTTTCATCTAGGAATCATTTCCTCCAAGAAGTCCGGGTAGATAAAATACTCTCTTTTATACCCCAAAACATATTTCTAGCATAATTGCTATCGAGTTAGGAGTCTATAAAAGTCTTGAAGACATGACCTATGGTTTACGTGTAGCGAGTGACTTCCTTGCAATAAAATTTTGTGGACTTGCATTAGAGATAGAAATAATCTAGACTGACTGAAGCGTAGAATATATACAGGTAAGAGACTGACACAAAATATGAGGAAGAGAAGACATAAAATATGAAGTTGCCAAAAATAACTAGGAAAAAAGTGGTAAAACAGCTGATTCAGTAACCAAAGTGACTTGTCAAGGAATGAATCAAACACAAGAAGAAGGTTGCTGTTAGTGTCCTCTAAATTCTCCTCTTTTCTTTCCGTCTCTAATTAAGGAAAGCTTTATAAATATAGCACATAGCAGTATCTGACAGATACTCAGGGCTCAATAAAATATTCACAGAGTTAGCCTTTGGAAGAGAACCCTTGAGATATATTTACATCATATTCCTTGATTAAAGGAGTCAATGAATCCATTAAATAGATTAATTTAGATATATGCACATGTGTATTTTTTGATCAAAATCTTATTGCTATATTCAGTTTAAATGACAGGACTACTTCTTTTTCGGGTCAGAAACAATCTTTTTTTTTTTTTCCCCTTTAATTTAGGAACAACTGACTTTTTAGTTTGGGACCATCTAAATTTGGATGCAGACAAGGATGTCATAAATGAGATTCTTACTAGAGTCCATTGATTTGGGTCTTTAGTCTATTGCATTGATCATATCTTAGGGTCTCCTTGATGTCTCAGCACATTTTGGTACAGTACTGACATATTTTAAATTTAACTCCATGGATCCCAGAATACACATGACCTTTTCAGAAAGTATATGTTATTGTAAGAACTGAATAATCTTTGTGCAGAAATGTTTACTATAGTCAACTGCAAAACAGCTATTAAGTCTTCAGATAATTATAATTTGGTTTGTGTTTTTGACCTTGTTTTAAAGATTTTATTATTTTTTTAAGTAACCTCTATACCCAACATGAGGCTTGACCTTACAACCCCGCAATCAAGAGTTGCGTGTTCTGCTGACTGAACCAGCCAGGGGCCACTAACCTTGTTTTAAATAGCATAGTTTAGTAGCAGATTTTCTTCAGTTTGGAATGCAAAGTTAGCTTCATTTTTACTTGAGATACAGAAATTCTTCTATAAATATTTTAAATTAAATTTATAAAACTTTTTCATTGGAAATAATGCACTCAATTTTAAAGTTTAATACTGTAAGTAAAATATTGGCATAATATTACTTAATTATATCACACTTTAGTAACGAGATGGATTCTTCCCAATACTTAGCTATTATTTACTTTATTGGAGAAAGAGTGTTTCTGAGATTGGCAGCCTATCGAAACTCCCCCTAATGAATGCTATTGGCTACCCAAAAACAAAAGTGAATTAACAATTCCATTTAACATGATCCTAATTGTATGATGTTATATGAAAAGCTAATTATCATATTCAGGCTAAAAAGATTTTTAACATAGTTGTGGGTTAACCTCTTCAAATATTTTATTAGGTCTTTCTTCTTTTAGTACAGAAGATCCATAATTCAGGTTATTAATCTATGGTTACTTGTTCTTTGTCAAATAATTAATTATTTGCTATTATTCATTGCATTTCCCTAAAATTTTGAAGCTATTTGTCATAAAGCTGTGAATATGGCAACAACTATCACCATTAACTCTCAATTTTTCCTCTGATGTGTCTACCTTAACAAGAAGGTGTAAAGATACAGAGAAAACTATTAGTAGTATAACTCCCAATCTCACAAAAATAATCTTCCAGCTATTATAAAGTTAACCTTGTATCCATGATATAGGAGATAAATGGTAGATAATACCCATAGGGCAGATAGTAAATAGTGTATTCTGCTTGGATATTAGCATTTTAGTTGAGAGAGACTTTCAGTGTTTTTCCATATATGTATTTATTGGGGCATTGAAGGAACATTACCATAGCCTATAAATAGGCTAACGTGAAGTAAGCAATAAATGTATCCATGCATGCATGCCTGCATCCACCCATCTATCCATTTATACGTACAAACATTCCTTTTATGACTCAGCAGATTAGTAGATAAATTTTAAGAGTGAAGGGATTATATTTTGCTTACTCTTTCACTAATACAATGAAGAACTCATCATGAGTGCTCAGTAAATTTTTGTTGAGTAGTTAATGACAAGGAGGGGGTAGGTAAGTGCTTGGCTGGCTATCAGATTAGATATTGGATAGTTAAGTTATGGTCCTTGACATTGTTGGCTTATTGCAATAATTTTATTTATTCTTGGAGTACCTGGGTGGCTCAGTCAGGCCTCCGACTCTTGATTTCAGCTAAGGTCTTGATCTCAGAGTTATGAGATTGAGCGCCCCCCCCCCCCCCCACATCTGGTCCCTGCTCAGCAGGAAGTCTAATTTTCTCCTTTCTCCTCCCTGCTCTCTCTCTCTCAAATAAATAAATCTTTAAAAAATTAACTTTGTTCATTCTCAGTAATTTAACACTCTGTACCTTTCTAGCAAATGCATCATGAACTACTTTGTGTATTTTTGATTTCCCATGTAAAATGCAAATATGAAGTATTGTTTTTAGCAATACATCAAATCTTGTATCTTTCATAGCCTACTATACACAGGTGATTTTTTTTAATTAACATAAAAATTCTTTTAGAGAATGCTTTGACACACTAATGAGGTAATCAGTGTGTTGTGCTTTGGTTCAATAGAATCAGACTCTTATAACTGAATTCATAATGTATACATTTATTAAACAAATTGAAAATGTAATAATCATAAATGTTAGCATGATAAAATATTTATTTCAACAGTTTATTCTTTCCTTAATTAATTCATCCAATAAGACCACAGAGTTTCTCCTATATGTCAGTCACTTTGCATAGGGCCACTTTGTGATGATTGGGATGGGGAAGCTCCATAAACCTCAGAATGTAACCATCATAGGGAATTAATATTCCTTTTTTTTTTTAGAAAGAGAGAGAGAGTGTGTGTGTGTGTGTGTGTGGCGGTGGGGAGGGGCTGAGGGAGAGCAAGAGAGAATCTTAAGCAGGCTCCATGCCCAGCACGGAGCCGGATGTTGAGGGTGTAGTGGGGAGAAGAGCCTGATCTCACCACCCTGAGATCATGACCTGAGCTGAAATCAAGAGTGGAATGCTTAACCAACTGAGCCACCCAGGTGCCCCTAAATGGTTCTTAATGATATTTGCTTATTATTAAGGTCTCCATTTGCTTTATCTCACACTGTATGTAGTTTTAGCATTCATGATTAATACCACAATAAACACTATGATTACCATACACAATTTCTGTATTTTATTTGCTTTTGCATTTATTTTGTAACTGAAAATCATTCTTTAACTTAAATTGATTTGCAGTAATCATACGTTAGGGAAAAAAGTCAAAATATAAGCCATATATATTATTTGGAGTCTTTAATTATAAGGATTATATTCATGGAAGTTCCTGGTAAAAGGAGGTGTTTGTTTCTTTGTCTTTGTTTTTTGTAAGTTAAAAGTGCCCTGGAAATAGAACTGAAACCTAAGCAATTCTTGAGATTGTTTTCTCTCACTCTTTCTTTATTCCCTTTTCTTAAGTCTGCTTCTCTTTTCATGTTTGCTGTCTTCTCTCTTTACCAGTAGGCTTTTTTGCCAGTCAAAGTTTCTTCTCCCTTATAACTTTGTCTTATACAGGGAACATCATGGCCACTGTCACATGTTACTATATCATGGATTTTCATCTTTACCTTCCACTAACAATGACTTACTCTCTCAATATTATCTAACTGTCATCTTTTGGTTATTGGCTTCCTATGTGTTGGATGTCCTTGAATCACATGCTCATAATCTATTATTATTATCCTGTGGGACATCACCTGGAATTGGCCCTTAAGTAGTTGTGAATATTTTATAAAGAGCTCTGTGTGGCAGACATTCTAAAGCAAGACCTGGCAAGTCTAGCATGATTTCAGGAAATGTCTTGAATAGCAAAAAATGTCTTACATTTTTACTTAGTTTGGATGGCATTTATTCCTAGCATCTGTTATTATATAAAATATATGAGAATAAGTGCAGTATATAAAATTTTCTTGTGTGGATATTTGTTAAAAATAATAATATTTTTCTATGGGTGGATGAATTTTAAGGAAATAATTTTTTAGCTTGCATGAAACAATTTTGTTTCATTGTTGCCAATCCTTCTATTTTCTCCCTAGGGTGTCAGATGAGATAACTAGAACCTTATGACAAGCATGTGGTCAAATCCATAACTGACATCGAAGTTTGTTCTTGTTCAATAGCACCTAATATTAAATTCAGTGTTCTCAAATATTTACTCACAGTAATATGCTCCATTTAGTCTGCGCTATGATTTTTGCCTTCTACTTAATAATAGTTCTATGCCCTTTAGCAAATATAACAGCAGGAAGACCATAATGTTCAAAACAACAGACTTGTTAAATGTGTAGCGTATTTTTTCTTTCCTGTTTGCCTCTACCAGTTTAATATTGCTTCTGAAATTCTTGGCAGATTTACACATTTTTTTTTTCTGCTTAAAAGCATACATTTTAGTTGTTTCTCTTTTATATAACACACTAGTTATGTGTTACATGATCAAGCCTCCATCATGCTTCATTTTGGGGGAAGAACTTAATTCACCCTCCCTCTTGTCTCTAGTCCTCATTATTGTCATGTACTTTTACTAATCAAGCATTATAATTAAAATATTTTCCTTTAGTAGTAATTTCACTTATTTCAATCAGCCTTATACTGGTGAGGGGAAAAAAAAAGAGAATGACTATCAAGGTCACAAAATTTTTCCCTGCATAGTGTAAAATTTGTCCCTATTCTTTCAGAACTAAAGAGTTTACTCTGCTGGGTGTAATGTCAGTATAATACAATTTGTCAATATAATACAAATAAGAAATCAACTAATTCTAGAAATAAAAAGAAGCATGAAGAGGTACTATTGGTAAGGATATGCCTCCTAAATCCCATCATGGTGGGAAAACACAGAATGCTTTTGTAACAGATTGCTTCATTGTTTACAGCAATCCTCTCTCTTATAAGAAGGTTCCAATTCCCCATTCATTACTATGGGACTTTCTTTGTGACCTGTAGGCAGAATTTTTATCCCTGCCCCGTTGATTTTGGCTTGGGCACTGTAACCAGTTTTGGCCAATGGAATGTGAGTGGGTATGATTTATGTCACATCTCAACAGTAGGGTTAAAGGGCATAGCTAGTTTCTATCAGTTCTTTTGACTTTTTCCTTCTCCCATGGAAATGGCATACCCCCTCCTCCTTCAGCCTAGACAACATAACAAGACAATATATAGACCAGAGATGCAACAGACATGAAATATGAAAGAAATATTTGGTATTGTAAGCCGCTGTGATTGTGGGATTATTTGTTACTGCAGCAAAGGTGAATAATATAATTCCTCATTTTTGCAATTTGTAGGAATTTTTGAGCAATTCTTTTTTTTATTTGTTATCATTTTCTCTAGAATAGTAATTCCAGGCTTTAAGTTCCTTTAAGTTCTTTAAATTTCTTTTTCCTGTATATCTTCCACAAAGTAATTTGTTAATAAATGTTTAATGAATAGATAGAAGACTTGTCATCAATTAGACAAACACTATAAACTAGACAATATCCAGGTCAAAATTACCTCATATTTTCTCAATTAATTAGTGGTTTTTGAATTTTGGATTATTGAACAATTACTTCAAAATACAGTATAATTATTGTTTCTTAAAATTGAAAGTAGATGGTTTAGTTCTATAATCACATAGAACATATGCTCCATAAATATTAAAAGGGCTAATTAATTTGGGATAAAAATGTTAACTATCCAAGTTAGTTCTACTACACATTAAGTCTTCACTTATAAAAATGGTCAAGAAAAACAGTATTTTTTTAGTTATTGAACATTTTATTAAATAATACTTGATATACATATAATACACATGTTGTCAACATTCAAGTAATTAGCGTGAAATGAAACAAGTCTTACTTGATTCATGTTCTAAAGCAAATCAGAAAATGTAATTGAGAAATATTAGAATCAAAGCTAAATTATACCAAAACCCAAATGTATAATTTCTTATACTTAATGTAACAGAGTTAATAATTTTCATTCTGGACAATCTCTAGGTCCAAGTAATTTACAGTCTCATAAATCAAAACACACTTGCAATTTGAGATTATACAAATTCTGTAGATTAAAGAAGAAACCTCTTCTACCTGAAAGTACCTTAAAACTTTCTACCCAAAGGGCTAAGGCTACCACTTCTGATCCCAAGAATTTTTAAGAAGAAGGGGACAGAGGGAACATAAGAAGCTCATGGTAATGTTTGGAAACATTCAGAATTCCACAGTATAAGGGTTAGCTGTAATTTTCCCCTCAAGGAAGTACAGACATATTTGTATTCAACATGTTTTTTACAATAAACCAACATGTTTATAAAAAGATAAATTTATTTAAAATTATCTTTGACATATTGTATATTTGTGTATCTGTATATTTGCATGGCTCCTGATCAATTGAGCCATTGATTAAAAGTATAATCATGTTTCTATATATGTCAAGAACTTGGTATTTTACGCAACAAATTTGAACATTCTTTTTTTTTTTTAAAGGTTTTATTTATTTATTTGAGAGAGAGAGAATGAGACAGAGAGCAGGAGAGGGAAGAGGGCAGAGGGAGAAGCAGACCCCCTGCTGAGCAGGGAGCCCAATGTGGGACTCGATCCCGGGACTCCAGGATCATGACCTGAGCCGAAGGCAGTCGCTTAACCAACTGAGCCACCCAGGCGCCCCAAATTTGAACATTCTTATCACCCTACTCAGATTTGGAAAGATAAGAACTACTATGTGATAGAGTTTTATTTTTCTAATCTTCTAAAATGCACAGTGTATACAATAACACCCTGATTTGCCTCTCTCTTCCAATTACTCATATCATATAACCTTCTCTCATTTCAGGCAGAAATAAAGTTGCAAGATCCAGGTACATTTTGATTTAAGTCCTTTTACCTTTTCTAATCATATACTGCAAATATATTGTTTTTCTTCTGATACCATATCTCCTTTAGTCTTTCTCAATTCTGTTGCTCTCTAAAAAAACAAATTTGTTCAGGGAGCCTGGGTGGCTCAGTTGTTTGGGCATCTGACTCTTGGTTTCAGCTCAGGTCATGATCTCATGGGTCTTGAGGTCAGGCCTTGCCTCGGGCTCCTTGTTCAAGAGGAGTCTGCTTAAAGATTCTCTCCCTTTGCCCCTCCACCCACTCACATGCATGCTGTTTCTCTCCTCAAATAAATTAATAAATCTGTAAAAAAAAAAAACAACTTGCTTTAAATTTGTTAATATTTTAATTCTCAAAATAGATGCCTATGGTATAAACAGAAGCAAGTGGTCACACAAAAACTTACAGAAATTATTATGGCTAACAACATTCAGAAACTATATTTAAATTCACTTATTTAGCTTCCTACAATAGGTCCAATAAACATAATGAAAAAAGATAAAGGAGGTAATTTATTAAGTCCTCTGAATGGAGAGTAATGGATTCTCATGAATAATAATATCTAAATTTGAACCTCCACACTCCGAATGAGACAAACCGCTGTAAGCATGACTGAGGTACAGCAATAAAGCCATTTGCCAATATGAAGTCATGGAATACTGAATCTGTTTCCAGAAATTCTTCATTACATGGAGTTCTAGCATATTAATTAAGGAGCCTACGTCTGGATTTGGCTCCTTAGGTAAAATAAAAATAATTACTCAAAGCTTGGGAAAGAGAACTGATGGAAGTATCAGTTTGCCTTGCTGGTCCACAGGCAGACGCTAAAGCCTTTTGTACTTGTACTTTATGACCTTTATTTTTTGATGTTTGGAACTTTATATAAACTCATATTGGAAAAAAATAGTTGTTTTTTTGTGGATCTTTTGTGGAAGAAAATACTATAAACTACCTATCAGTGCCCAAACATTTCGTTTAGTTCATTTGAAAACAATATAGAATATTCGTTTATTGTGTATGAGTACAAAGGCCAATTAGAGGGTCATTGTATGTTTAGCTTTTTAAATACATTTTTAATCTGAGATGTCCCACTAGTTAATTCAAGCTTCTCTAACCATTTCTTTTAATGTTATCTAGTTTAAGGTGGGGTTTTTTTCCCCCTCTTTTTTCTCTTCTCTTCTCCCTTCCCTTCCCTTCCCTTGTCTCTTCCCTTCCCTTCCCTTCCCT
>NC_058404.1:129162231-129197791 GCF_002201575.2 Neomonachus schauinslandi | reverse complement strand
CTTGTCTCTTCCCTTCCCTTCCCTTGTCTCTTCCCTTCCCTTCCCTTCCCTTCCTTTGTCTCTTCTCTTGTCTCTTCTCTTGTCTCTTCTCTTGTCTCTTCTTTTTCCCAGAGAGACCTTAAGGTTAAACCTAGTGAATTAAAAGGATGTGATACAAAATATGAGATGTTTATACCTACCCAGACATTACTCCTTTTAAACAGCTCAAGTTAGGAGCAGATTTTTTGAATTTATGATTCTATTTCAATAAATCAAATTTCATTGAACCTAGTCTATGATGTCAATAATAGTAAAACTTTAGAGTTTAGGACAAATAGTTCAATCTTATTCTTCAGGACAAATTATAGCCACTTTTGTGCTACCGCTGCAGAGTTGAGGAATTATGACAAAGACCATATGGCTTGCAAAGCCTAAAATATTTACTATTCTGTTCTGTACAGAAAAATAGTTTGCTAATCCCCATTGTACTTTATATGTTTCTATTTGAAGATGAGAGACAAGATTAAATACATAAAGGGAAGATAAAGGAGTATAGCCTGAATATTTCCTTTTGTCACCATATAGGAACTTGTTGCCATCTTGAAGGACAACTATTAGGTACCAAGCAGAGTGATTTTCACTTTTATAAATTGCAAAGAGTACAAATGTCTCTAATGGATCTCAGTATTAGAGTCAGTTTTAAAATCCAAAGACTGCTGTGGGAAGATTATGGAGGGTGGATGAGGAAACATGCAGTTCTTGTTAGAGAACCAGCTTTAGCTCACTGTGGGTAATCTATTCCTGTTTTAGTTGCTGTCGCTAAAGTAAATTTTTTTTGTTGTTGTTCAGGTTTCCAACTGTTATATAATGGATGTTTGCCCTAAATATTGCTGGTTAATTTAGTCTTCTTTTATGGGAGAGGATCCCAATGAGTCACTGTAAATAAATGATATTAAATTGGATCTTTACTGGAGGATAGAAAACATAAAACTGAGGTCTATAAAATATTTGTAGTTTGGTTGAATGAAGCCATGGTTAGTGGAAATGCATTGCAGATAAGTAAATTTACATTTTGGGAAACTTATAGTAACTGAAGATACAATTAGAATCTTTAAAGAAACACATCAATAAATGAATATTTCCATTTATTACAGGAGATTAAAATGCAATAGGATGTCAAGTTATACTTCTCAAATGCATTTCTGAAATGGTATGAAATAATAAAAAAAATTGAATACATGCTTTTAAGATAACAAGTCATCATTTGAAGTAAGATAAAATTAGGTACATTACTCACACGATGAGCAGGCAAACTCAAAATGGATGAGAGAACTAAATGTAAACAATGAAACTGTAAGTTCTAGAAAAAAACAAGGGTGTATTCCAATATGACCTGGGAGTAAGGAAATGCTTTCTAATATTGACACAATATTTAGATGCAATAAAATGAAAGATGGCTACATTTCACCAGATAGGTAGAAAAATTTTTGCATGACAATGCCAAAAAAAATATTGGGCGAAAATATTTACAAAAGATATAAATAAACAAATTCCCCAAAACTGATTTCAAAATGCTCTTAAATATGTAAAGAGAGTCAATTTTGCTCATAATGAGAAAAGTAAAACTACACTGTAATAGATACCCCTCATATTGGCAAAATTTCATAAATTTAAAAAGTACTCTTGGTAAAATTGTGGGGAAACAAGTATTTTCATATCTTCTAGATGGGTATGGAAAGTAGTAAAATCTATGGGAGAGAATCTGGGCATCAATAAGAAAACTACATGGACATTTATCTTTCACCCCAGCAATCCCAGTTGTAGGAATTTATCCTGAAGATATATACCCAGTAGAAAAAAATACATATGGATAAGGTTATTCATTGAAGCATTATTTGTAGTTGTAAAATAGGGGAAATTACTAAGATATCCAAATGTAGGTTAATTGAATAAACTATGGTAAATACATGCAATGAAGCTTCATACGTCCGTATAAAAAGAATGAGAAAGGTATCCTTGAATTGATATGGTATGATTTTTCTAAGAGATAATGTTAAGAAACAAATGAAAAACGTGCAAAAGAGGAATGTATATTAACTTTTAAATCTAAAAAAAAAGGAAGGTAAAAAAATATTTGCTCACCTGAGAGAGCCAGAACAAGTGGATAGAATATGGAGTAGGAGGAAGAGGGGAGGGCATGATACATCTCTGAATATACTTTTCTGTATAGTTTTGACTTTTAGATGGAGGTTAATGTTCTATATATTCAAAAATAAATTTAAAGATGAGAGCTAAAAACCTAAAACTGAAAGCAAGCATAAACAAATGAACATAATCATATTTGTATGAATAGAATAAACAAACTGAAGGAATTTAAAAAAAAGAAGAAGAAAAGCTTAATCCCAGTAACTTGTGACTTTGAATATGCTATATGCCCTTTTGTCCCCACAGAGTAAGAGATTGGTGGATAAAAAGCTTTTTTTAGGGGCACCTGGGTGGCTCAGTCGTAAGCATCTGCCTTTGGCTCAGGTCATGATCCCAGGGTCCTGGGATGGAGCCCTGCATCAGCCTCCCTGCTTTGCAGGAAGCCTGCTTCTCCCTCCCCAGCTCCCCCTGCTTGTGTTCCCTCCTCGCGGTCTCTTTCTCTGTCAAATAAATAAATTAATTAATTTTTTTAAAAAAAGCTTTTTTTAAAGGGAATTTCCTTATTTTAGTAGTGTTCGTGAAACAATTCTGAAATTCTGAAAGTATTCAATGTGTATTTTAAGAAGAGAGATAGAAATAGAGAATGGGGAAAGGCAAGGAAAGACCAGATGAAATCGATTGGAATTAAATTTATCAGTATGAACTCGTGATTTCTGACATATATCACATATATGTGATATATATATATATATATTTGTGATTATGTGTAGACAAATACATATGTATATGCATATGTGTACCTACATATCTAACTAGATGATTTCAGTGAATAGATTTTCATAGCATGTTTCATGTTTCTATTAAAGCCCTTATTGTAAGTCTTTGCTAATATCTCTATTTCTATCATTAAACTATGAACTCCATGAAAACAAATGGTACGTTTCATAATCTTTGTATTCTCAGAGCCTAGTGTTTGTCTAATACATAGTAGGATCCAATAAATGTTTGTTATTGGATGATCTGATAAATGAATATTTATACTTACATGAAATGGAAAGAAGAGTCTGAGATACATTGTGACTAGTTTTATTTAGACTCCAAATACATTAAAATTATCTCAGTTTAATGTGGACTTATTTAGCCTTGATATCATCTCCTCAGCTATATTATTTTGTTTAACTCTTTAGACTCCATGTTATCCTTGAGTGTTCCTTCTTTTTCAAATTGAGTTAGACTCCTACTTCCAGAAGACCTCTTCATCCATTCATTTCTTCAGATAGCTTTTACCTTATTCCAAGCCCTTGTTATTCCTGAAGTATTATAATAGTCTCCTGTTTCTTCCCCCAACTCTTGCTTCTCACACACTACCAATCCTCTCTACACTCACATTAGTTTTCCAAAAATGCCACATGTTACATTCTCTGTCCAAAAGATTCTTCCTCAATGTTCTATAGTTTTCATTGTACCAATCTTTTACCTCTTTGGTTAGGTTTATTACTAGGAAAGAAATTGAGGAAGACACAAAGAAATGGGAAAAAAAATCCATGCTCATGGATTGGAAGAACAAACATTATTAAAATATCTATACTAAGTAATCTATATATTTAATCCAATCCTTATTAAAATACCACCAGCATTTTTCACAGAGCTAGGACAAACAATCCTAAAAGTTGTATGGAAACACAAAAGACCTCAAATAGCCAAGGCAATCTTGAAAAAGAAAAGCAAAGCTGGAGGCATCACAATTTTGGACTTTAAGTATATTACAAAGCTGTAATTATCAAGACAGTATGGTATTGGCACAAAAACAGACACACAGATCAATGGAACGGAATAGAAAACACAGAAGTGGATCCCCAACTATATGATCAACTAATCTTTGACAAAGCAGGACAGAACATCCAATGGAAAAAAGATAGTCTTCAACATTGGTATTGGGAAAATTGAACAGCAACATGCAGAAGAATGAAACTGGACCACTTTCTTACACCATACACAAAAATAAATTCAAAATGGATGAAAGACCTAAATGTGAGACAGGAATCCATCAAAATCCCAGAGTAGAACACAGGCAGCAACCTCTTTGACCTCAGCCATAGCAATGTCTTACTAGACATGGCTCCAGAGGCAAGGGAAACAAAAGCAATAATGAACTATTGGGACTTCATCAAAATAAAAAGCTTCTGCACAGCAAGCGAAACAATCAACAAAACTAAAAGGCAACCAATGGAATGGGAGAAGATATTCGCAAGTGACATGTTGGATAAAGGGTTAGTATCCAAAATCTAAAAAGAACTTATCAAATTCAACACCCCAAAACCAAAAACTCCAGTCAAGAAATGGGCAGAAGACATGAACAGACATTTCTCCCAAGAAGACATACAAATGGCTAACAGACACATGAAAAAATGCTCCACATCACTCATTATTAGGGAAATACAAATCAAAATCACAATGAGATGTCACCTCATACCAGTCAGAATGACTAAAATAAACAAGTCAGGAAATGAAAGATGTTGGTGAGGATGTGGAGAAAGGGGAACCCTCTTACACTGTTGGTGGGAATGCAAGCTTGCATAGCCACTCTGGAAAACAGTATGGAGGTTCCTCAAAAAGTTAAACTTAGAACTACCCTACGACCTAGTATTTGTACCTAGGTATTTATCAAAAGCATACAAAAATAGTGATTCAACAGGGCACATGCACCCCAATGTTTATAGCAGCAATTTCACAATAGCCAAACTATGGAAAGACCCCAAATGTCCATCAACTAATGAATGGATAAAAAAGAAGTGGAATATATATATATAATGGAGTACTGGAAAGACCCCAAATATCCATCAACTAATGAATGGATAAAAAAGAAGTATAATGGAATACTACTCAGGCATCAAAAAGAATGAAATCTTGCCATTTGCAATGATGTGGATGAAACTGAGTGTATTATGCTCAGCAAAATAAGTCAGTCAAAGAAAGACAAATACCATATGATTTCACTCATATGTGGCATTTAAGAAACAAAATTTATTGAATATAGGGGAAGGGAAGGAAAAATAAAATAAGATGAAAACAGAGAGGGAGGCAAACCATGAGAGACCCTTAATGATAGAGAACAAACTGAGGGTTGCTGGAGAGGAGGTGGGTGGGGGAATGGGGTAAACAGGTGAGGTGAATTAAGGAGGGCACTTGATGTGATGAGTACTGGGTGTTATATGCAACTGATGAATCACTAAATTCCACCCCTGAAACTAACAATGCACTATATGTTAACTAACTTGAATTTAAATAAAATCTTAAAAAAAAAACCCGTAATATATATAGAAAAAAAACCCAAAAAACAAACAAACAAAAAAAACGAAAGACACCTCATCACCCATTACCTGTAAAGACCAATTTTTCACCTCAAACTAACCTACTCATTACTCACTGCACATGTTGGTTGATTTCTCACCCCTTTATTCACACTGTTTATTATACCTGGAGTTATCTCCCTTCTCCACCTGGTTTTTAACCATCTACATTTATTTCATTATCTTACTTCTTAGTGGTCATTTCTTCACTTTCTATCACTCTACCTCTCTTGCATTTACATGGCACAATTTTATTTTTTATAATTCTTTCAGTGTACTTCTCAAAACACTTGAAAATTGAGTGTAGTAAATATATTTGAGACCTTGCTCATCAATGGACTGGAATTAGAGTTTATTATATAGCAGTGTTCAATAAATATAGATTGGATGGTAGATAAATATAGAGAGATATATGCTAAATTATAGTTTAAAGGAAAAATTATTGAATAATTCTCTAAACAGAAGTCCAATGGTAAGCATTTCTTAGTAATTTGATTATATATGCTATTAAATTCCTAATTAATAATACATTGTATTCAAATAAGTGGTAAAATGGATACATTTTATCTATCTAAAATTGCTTTGGCAAATAGTCCATTTCAATGTGTATAATTTTTTAAGAAAAGATGCCTCTTCTAATGCCTAAGAAGAAATGTCTCTTAAGAAATCATCTCTTAAGAAAATCCTCTTCTGTGTGTTTGTTTGTCTATACTCACAACTTTAAAAGTGAATAAACGTAGGTATGTGCAAACAAAATGCCGCCATAAATAATGCAAGAACCACTTTGCAAGTGTGTATGCATATTGTGATGAAACAATGTAGTAGTCCCTCCATAAATTTCTGTGCTCTCAAAAAAGCTGTTTAAACACATTACTAAAAATTCTCATCTCATAATGATGATGACTGAATCTGTATTTAGAACTCACTTTACCAAACACGTATACAACAGTGATCTGATGTTCATTGAAATGAGGAATATGATTAAATGAGAGTAACAATGGAGTTCTTTAAGCAATGGCAAACATTACCAATATACACACTGGAGTTTGTATGATCCATCATTCTTTTAATTCTAGTTGTGCTGCATAAGATGTTAGGAGCAAAAACATTACCATAATGAGTTAGAAACATGCAGCACAACATCTGTATCAGTTAGGAAGAGATGATATAAGTTTTAAGGTGTTATTTTAAAGCTGTGCTTTATTTTTTTTTATTTTATTTTTTTAAAGATTTTATTTATTTATTTGAGAGAGAGAATGAGAGAGCATGAGAGGGGTGAGGGTCAGAGGGAGAAGCAGATTCCCTGCTGAGCAGGGAGCCCGATGCGGGACTCAATCCCGGGACTCCAGGATCATGACCTGAGCCGAAGGCAGTCGCTTAACCAACTGAGCCACCCAGGCGCCCTAAAGCTGTGCTTTAAATAGGTGTTAGATAAATCCTCGTATGTCCTTAAATCTTTGGTAATTAATCAATCAGGAACTTAGGTCTTTTGATCTAGAAAAGAGAAAAAAGCTTTAAAATAACAAAAGTTCATCAAACACATAAGAAAATATCCACAGTGTAAAATAATTTCTTACACTTGCATTAACTTTACTTTTTAAAAGGTATCTAGCTAGTAGATGCAGTTTTCTACTAGTTACAAGAGATGTAGTGATGGAGCCCACATTTAATAGTCTCGTGCTGTTTATATTTTTAAAACATAATTCTTATGTTCTTATGTGGTATACCTGGATCTTATGACTATTTTCTGAACCTTCTTCATCTCCTTTAGGTTCTTCCCTACCTGATCATCCTGATTTTTATAAGGCATTTCAAATCAAATATCATTGTTTTGCTTTTTTTTTAGTGCACAATACAGAAACCCGTATTAACATGTAGTTGTAGATATCAAAATGAACGTAGGAAAATATGCGATCTCTTTTTAACTCTTTCTCTGTACCAGCAAACTGAAAGAGAGACGGTGAAGAATTTTTTAGAGATGTTGTATTTAAAAAATTATTCCTTGCATAATCTTATTCCTCAAATAATTACAGCTAAGTGCTCTCCTTTCTTAACATTTTAAGGTTTATATTATTTTAAAAATTTAAGTATTTATATCCATAGAAATGTTAATATTTGGGATAAGTAACATGCCTTAGAAGTTAACTTAATAATAGTAACATATTAATATATATTAATATTAACACATTTAATATATTGATATATATTAACATTAATAACTTTTATGGCTATTATGTGTCTGACAGTATACTGAGAAAACAAAAAGACAAGAAAGTAATTTATACGGTAACACATTTTCTTACCATTGAACAATATCAGTTTGCTCCTAACATCTTATGCAGCACAACTAGAATTAAAAGAAGGATGGATCATACAAACTCCAGTGTGATGATATAAATATTAACTTAAAATTATATTACTTAGAGTTAATTATTTATACAAAACATATTTTCCCATTAAACATGAAAGATACCTAGTAATTTCATTTCAAAGAAATAAAGATAAGATTATCTTACTAAGTAAAAATTTGGAAAATAAAGTATAAATTAGGTTTATGATTTCTGCTCAAAATGATTTTTATCAGTATAAAGTGTATATAGCAGGGTACACCTACACCTTCCATCTTATCATCTAGTGAAAATTTAATAGTGATTTTATGCTGCCAGCATATGATTAATCTCCAAAAGTTGAGTAGTTTCTTAAAATGTTTGTTAATCATTTATATTTTGATGGATTATTTGCACTTTCTAGGAAGAGAAAAATTACTATAGAAAGCTGCAAAGAAGAAAGAGTGATTAAAAAAAGGTCTGGGGCGCCTGGGTGGCTCAGTAGGTTAAGCATCTGCCTTCAGCTCAGGTCATGATTCTGGTGTCCCAGGATTGAGCCCCACATCGGGCTCCCTGCTCAGTGGGGCAGTCTGCTTCTACCTCTCCCTCTGCACCCCCCCTCCCCTCGCTCATGTTCTCTCTCTCTCACTCACTCACTCTCTGTCTCTCAAATAAATAAATAAAATCTTAAAAAAAATAGTGATAGTAAGGAAGGAATGATTAGTGCTGTTTAACTTGTTTTCAGGAGCTGATTTCTAGAAGAAGTAAGTTTTCCTGGATATAAAAACACGTTTATCAGTTTATCATAAAAAATTCTGAAAATATTTCCTAAAGATATGTATCATTAACCACATTCTGCTAGATGATAAGAGTGATACTTGTTTAATTTCACACTGCTTGCCTATGTTACATTATAAATAAAAATTATTTTAAATACATTTGTGTAGCATTTTAAAATTAATGAGAGTTTAGATATCTATTGACATATTTCCTACCTAGATTTCTTGTATTATTTGACAAAACAGCATGCAGAAGAAACTCTATATGTATGAATGAGAAGATGAAGTTGGAAATGGGATATAATTGGCTTTCTGAAAAAGATTTAATTTTTTCTTTTGCATGTATATCTTTTCTAGTGTATATAATTCTGTCTAGGTCTTCGGATAATCTTTTTCTCACTCTTAGTTCCTTAGTCTCAAAAATGTGTGTTTGTTATTTCAGCATGAATAGCTATATTATACCACTCACAGAATCATTTATTTAGTAATTATGGTAGTGCTTAGTAGAAGAATGCAAAAATTATGTAAGAAATTGTAGATACTAATAAGGATGATTGGTTTAAAAATTAGTAATATGAGGAAATAATATAGTAGGCTAAATAGCTAAACTAATTAGCAATATGAAACACATACACACTACACAAATTAAATTTACTTTTGCTGTTTCTTTGATATTTATTTCTTTTCTATATGAACTTAGATAAGAGGAGTAAATTCAAATTACATGAAATCATACATTAATTTCATGAAGATTTCCATCAATTATACAATCCAGTTCAAGATGAAACTTTTGAGAATAATATAACCAATTTATATTTCTATGTGTAACAGTGATATTTTGGATATAACTGCATAAATGTCTCTGAGATTTTCACTTAGAGTCATATTAGCCCATCTGCTAATTATAGTATATAATTATTAGTTATTATATATGAAACAAGCATGTTTTTTGCTAGTAGTTAAACATCTGGAAATTTAGGGGTTGCCTGGGTGGCTTAGTTGGTTGAGCTTCTGGCTCTTGTTTTTGGCTCAGGTCATGATCTCAGGGTCCTGGGATAGAGCCCCGGGTGGGCTTTGTGCTCGGTGGGGAGTCTGCTTCAGGATTCTCTCCCTCTTCCTCCACCCTCCTACCCCCGGCTTGTGCACTCAGGTGCTCTCTTGCTCTCTCTAAAATAAGTGAATGTTTTTTTAAAAATCTGGAAATTTAGAAGTAATGTGTTTATATTTAGTCATTTGTATGGGTGTTGGAAAATGGTAATAAACTGATATATTCTGATTTATTCTGTAGGTCACCAAGGTACAAATGGGAGTTTGCTACATTTTTATGGTATATTAAGAGCCAGAAACAGAAGAGACCAGTGGTTCTCAAATTTAAGAGTGCATCAGAATCACCTGGAGGGTTGATTTAAAGCAACAAAGAGATTGCTAGGCTCCAGCCCTGGAGAATTTGATCCAGCAGGTGTGAGATGGGACATGAGTCCTGCAGGTCTGAAAATTTTTTAAGTGTTACCTATGCTACTAATTTGAGATCACATTTTGCAAACCAATAGAGTAAACAACTTATAAGTTTCTATTAAAATGAGGACAAAATTCTGCTCAGCAAATGTGAATCATGGATAGGGCTGACAGCCTTACATTTTCACATTAAAAGAAATTACTGTGTCTGGGTATTGATATTGTTGATACTCTTAAGTATGTATTAAATAACACATGATAGGAACTTATTTGACTAGGTCTTTCTAACATCTTAAATATTGACTTTAAAATAATCAAGTTTAGGGAAGATACCCCAAATCATTGGATTATTTTCTTAAATAAGAAGAGAGTTTTCTGCACGATGAATGAAATTTTAAGAACAGTGAATACTTCTTCCTGAACTAAAACAGGTATTTTTAAATGCTAAGTGCCCATGACGGATTATTTAAATAAAAATCTATATTTATTTTTGTTACATATTTTACAAAGAAATCCACTTTCAAGAACCCTGATTCAGAAAGCTTTCATCTCAAACTAACCTTAAGGCAAATGGATATTCATTGTCAAATTTAAGAGGTTTTAGAGAAAGTTGATTTGTGTTGGTAAAATTTTAAGTGAGTGTGCTTTTGCAAACACCTGAGTGCTATTTAGTTTAATTGGGTTATAGCTCATGCTGATTGTGTTTTTCCCCTGCTGTATCTAATTTCCCCCCCCCCCAATATTTTATTGTTTAGTTTTGGTTTTGAAGGTTTATGGAAATTAAGGAACTCTAATTTTTTAAGAGCCCTAAAGGGAAGTATGCTTTTGTGTTAGTCATTCCTGTGAACACCTGTGCAGTGCTGAATTTAATTGGGTTACAGCTGGTGCTGAGAGAGTCAAGTAAATGAGAGTTTGCAGACTGAGTAGAAACTTGACATTGCATGTCATTGTTTTTTTGTGGGGTTTTTTGTTGTTGTTTGTTTGTTTCGCTCTGCTTTTTCTTTCAATACACTTGCAAGATGCCTGGATCTGAAAGATTTTGAAGGCAAATTGAATGGGCTTCTTTTGATCTGTGATAAGTATAGTAACTGACACTTCATGGTGATGACGTCAGAAAAAGTGCACCTCCATTCTAAGTTTGTATAGTCCCTCAGAATAAGGTGATCATATGTTCAGAAACCATATGTTCTACTTGTTTCCAGTAATTCAGGAATATTTAATATCGTAGTTAGATTTTAAGAGGTGAGCCTTATAAAGGGTTTTCAGACGACAAAGACAAAGCATTGACACTAAACTTTTAGTAAATTAAGTATTATAAATACTGCCAGCTAAGTAAATGAGGACAGAATGTATTGAAAAGTAATTATCTTTAATTATCTCAATGCCATCATTAAACCAAATGCCTAAGTATAGCTAATAACAACAACCTATTTCAAATAGCTATTAAAGGTAAACAGATTAGCTTGGCAGTTTCTTTAGAAAGACTTCACATAGCTCTGTATTTTTCTATTGAGCTAAAATCTTAGACATTTAGCTGTAAATTAGTTCAGCAGCTAAATATTGAATGTCTAAAGCTCATTTTGGAACTAGGGGTAGTTGGTAGTAGAGTGGTACTTCATAGTACCGAACATTGGAGTCATTAGTTAGATCACATTTATAGAAATTTATATTTCTTTTTATTTCAAAGAAATTTGCAAATTTAATAGGATTGAATGTTTGTTTTAAATTTATTTTGCATGATAAAAAGCAAAATAAGAAACACCAGCTAAAATTAATGAAGTGTAAAAGAGTAGCTGAAGTATTTACTCAGTGATTTCTAACACATCTACTAAAAAGCATCTAGATTTATTGCTATGTTACCTTAAACCTACAATATAAAAAAATGAGAAATAGTTTATCCCACTGCTTTTTATCTCTCAGATTAAACTCTGACAAGTGACCAATATTTTCTTAACATAGGCTGTGATAAGTTAAGCATGTTGTATCTATTAGGAAGAAAACAAAATGTTTTCAAATTCAATAGATCTATTGAAAATATGGGTTATAAAGGAATAAGTGCTAGCATGATATGTGTTCCCTGATATTTTTGATCTGTGATTAAGTCAGTATTTCCCATTTTTGTAAGAAAAAAACTTTCAAAATTATATGTACCATGCATTTTGGTCAAGTTATTCAACCTGGTTGTCTTTGTGCACTTGTCTCATCAGCAAAATTTCAAAAAGACCCCTTGCTCTCAGGCATTCTCAGACTGAGCTTCTAACCATGTTGGTCAGTTACCAAGTGTCTCCCAGAACCTATATAAACGCATGGTAAAACATTGTGCTGGTGGCCTACTTTGTACTATACTGTTTTGATTTTTTTTTAATTTTATTTATTTATTTGAGAAAGAGAGAAAGATAGCAAGAGCAAGCATGAGAGGGGTGGAGGAGGGGAGGGGGAAAGGGTGAGGGAGAAGCAGACTCCCGGCTGAGTAGGGAGCCTAATGCAGGACTCCATCCCGGGACCTCAGGATCATGACCTGAGCCAAAGGCAGAGGCTTAGCTGACTGAGCCACCCAGGTGCCCCTGTACTATACTTTATTCATCCCCAAATGAGGGCTGCTGTATTAAAAGAGTGAAGCCATTACAAAAGACGAACAAATGTTTTTTTGCTGGTAAAAACAGAGCATAGGTTTAAGTGCATTCCAAATGGCACCAATGGAGCCTGTAGAGCTGCTGTCCCAGTAATACCTTGGAAATAAGATAGATTTGTGGACTGAGGTGGGCCTGAGTCCTGCCCAGAGTAGGAACAACTGAAAGATATGGGAAGTCCACAGGATGAATTATATACAAGGTGGACCACCTAATTTGTCCTAGATATCTGAGATTAGCAAGTTTATGCAGGCTTCTAGGGGAAAGAGTGAAGAGTGTTTCTTGTGTTACAGGAATCTTATTCATGAAAAGATACTGGTGGCTTTAAGGAATGCCAAATAAGTTATGGGTAACTGAGGGGGGGCAGGAAAGAGAAATTCCATGCTTGACTGGTTACTCTTCTCCAAAGTAAATAACTTGGTTTCATGGGATTCAAGACTTTGTCTCAAGTTTTTACTTTTGTAACACAACTGAACTTACTCCCACTTCACAGATCCTAAGCTTTTCCAATGTCATGAACAACTATGCTAGTCATTTTGGCACAGGATAAAATACACAGAATAAATGTTTTCTTGGTTTCTTATCCTACTGTTATGCCTGTCCCTGCTTCTTTATGCTCCCCATATCTGTGTATTAGTTTCTGGAATAGTTTAGCCATTGAGACTGAGACCTGTCTCTTGAAATAAATAGGAGTTATTTACAGAAACTGCTGTTTTTTAACATGTTGCCTAAGGCAACTAACTGGGTTCTGAGTATGAACTTTATGCAGGTATTATTGACTTGTTTTCTCTTACTCCAAAATAATTTTGTGATTATTAAATTAAGGTAGCCATTATGTGAGCAAATGTGGTTCTTAAATATATTTATGAAATGAAGAAAATGATACTCAGGCAAAAGATAATAAATGTATTTTACCCATTGGTTAAATTCTGGAATTATCTTGGTGGGACATTTTAAGCCTGATAGTAACGTCTAAAGTGTTAAGCTTTAGACTCTGAGACTTGGTAAGCTTTTATATATTTTTGAGATCTGCTGTGATAGTTAATGTTTTAAAGGCAAATCTGTGTTTAGTTGAACTCTGTCTTTTTGGCAATTTGTACTAGAATGTACCTGCCATCTCAGTAAGCTGGTCAGATTAGGAAAACATTTGGCTTAACAATGTGCCATTCATCTCTAAGCAGTAATGTTTCAGATAGTTGTATTGTGTTGTCATAAATTAACTTACCCAACTAAATGTAATATGCCCTGAGGACCCAAACTCACATGAAATTCTAAACTATCATTTATTGCTCCTGATATTTTATTTAAGAAAATGGGCTTTTCTAAATGCTTCAAAGAACATAAAAATATTAAAGAGGTTTCCTTTAACACCTAACCATTAGATTTATGAGTTTATAAATCAAATACTTTTTTTTTAAATAACTTTTTTTTTTTTTTTTTTAAAGATTTTATTTATTCATAAGAGACAGACAGAGAGAGGCAGAAGGAGAAGCAGGCTCTCCGCTGAGCAGGGAGCCCGATGCGGGACTCGATCCCAGGATCCTGGGATCATGACCTGAGCCGAAGGCAGACGCTTAACCATCTGAGCCACCCAGGCGCCCTAAATCAAATACTTTTTAAGTCACTTATTAATCAAGAGCTCTAGTAGGTGCGTGGCTATGGAAACAAGTTAAAGCCTGATGAGATAGAAGTCGTCTTTCCAAACACATGTAGAATTGTAAAGGAACATTGACATTCATGAATGAAACCTGAAAGCTTCATAGGTACCTCATACTCTAAACCCCAAACATGCTTCCCCTCAATAATTGCATTTCTTCCTTGCCAGGCACCAAGCTCGAAAGAAGCATCCTTGATATCTGCCTCTGCCTTGCTCATGCTCTATGTTTAAATCTCTCTACCAGCCCTATCATTTCAAATAGCTAAGTATTTCTTGAAATGGTCTTCCTCTCTACATTCCATTGTCAGTGATTTATTCTTAGGTCCCTATTTAACTATTTCTACATTTAACAAATCTAGACTTTGTGCTACTGTGCATCAATTCTGAGCTACTTATATGATGAAAAAAGAATGTGATCTTAGGAAGCTTATTTTGGGGGGTATGGGTGGGAGGTGCCTAGAAACATGATTATGTATAGGGATAATTTACGTAAATAGAAGGAATACATAAGAAGATAGATATGCCTAAAAGATCCTTTATCCTGGACCATTTCATCTTTTTTATTTTTTTTTCCCACTTATCTTTTTTTTTTTTTTAAAGATTTTATTTATTTATTTGACAGAGAGAGAGACAGCAAGAGCAGGAACACAAGCAGGGAGAGTGGGAGAGGGAGAAGCAGGCTTCCCGCCAAGCAGGGAGCCCGATGTGGGACTCGATCCCAGGACCCCGGGATCATGACCTGAGCCGAAGGCAGACGCTTAACGACTGAGCCACCCAGGCGCCCTTCCCACTTATCTTATGCCTAGCTTAGATGCTAGTCTCTCTGAGACCATCTCATTATGCCCTCTGTCTGGACAACCTACCCATTCTCTGTATTTTCATAGCTTCTCTACTTTTCGTGACAATTCTGCACAGTAGCACTAGATTACTTATGCATCTGTCACTACTGACTGTCAAACTATAAGTTACTTGAAGACAGGTACCATGTCTGGGTTATTTATTGAATTCCTAGGTGCTGAGAAAATATTATTTGAATGAGGTAGTACAACTTTCCCTGGGCATTGGATGGAAGGCTTCATTGAAGAAGTAAACCTGAGTTGACTTTTAATAAATAATTAGAAATTTTCCAGGTATGAAGGAGGGTGATAGTGGCAAAGTAAAAGCAAATATGATGACATGGAACAATAGAGTGACATGATAGTGCACGTGAATTCAGTAGTCTGGTGTGGCTGGGGCATAGTATTTGGGGAAGGAGATGTAAGTGAGCAGGATGAGCCTGGAGATAGGGCCTAGAAAATTAAGTGTCTTGTATGTTTTGAAGAGAAATAAAAATTTATTCTACGTGCTGAAAGTTCCAGACTTGGGCTTCCTGAGTTAGTATTTTACTTACTACCTGTGTAATGTTGTGTAATTTATTTAAACTTTTTAGATTCAGCTTTTTATTTATTTGTTTATTTACTTACTTGAGAGAGAGGGAGAGCATGAGAGGGGGGAGGGTCAGAGGGAGAAGCAGGCTTCCCGCGGAGCAGGGAGCCCGATGCAGGGCTCCATCCCAGCACCCTGGGATCATGACCTGAGCCGAAGGCAGACGCTTAACAACTGAGCCACCCAGGTGCCCCTTAAGGGGCTTTTTATGATAGGTTAAGTTTACTTAAATGTTATGTAGTTTAAATATTACATTTAAAATAGTTTAAAGTTGTGCTCGTTTCGGCAGCACATATACTAAAATAGTTTAAAGTTAAAAGCTAAACAATTTACTTTTAAGATATGAGAAGTATTCAAGGATAATGGTGATGGTATTTATGTAAGAGATAACTAAAAATCAAATGGATAAGATAAAAGTAAGGGAGAGGGCACAGTGATATGGGAAGAGGAAGAAACCCTACCACTAAGGTTTTGGGTTTATGGTTATTACCCTTCATCAGAAAGTTAATTCATTAAGGTGCAAGATAACATTCATTATTGAAATGTTGCTACCCATTAAGAAGAGAACATGTTGTAAGGGAAATGAAAAGGATTCCTTTATTTATTAATTTATTTTTTAAAAAGTGAACTGGAGGTAACTGTGGACAACTACTTAGAGATATTTGGTAGACAGTTATATGGTACTAACACAGTGCTGACCAGAGTTTTAGTCCCCAAAGAAAGGGGTTTGTACTAGAAAGCAAATCAGCAGACTGCATCCTTCATCAAGTAACTTCTGCTACCAAAAAATAAAAAATAAAAAAAATAAAGCTGATCTGAGCTATGTTCAGTTCTTCATGTCAGTTAATTTACATTTTGACACATGTTTCTTAGCTCACAGATGATCAGAATGATTTCTCTTTGAGAAACACTACTAGTCCAGAGCCTAAGAGGAAACTGAATTCAAGATGTTGATAAAGAAGTATAAATTGCAAGGGGGGCCTGGGTGGCTTAGTTGGTTAAATGTCCGACTCTTGATTTTGGCTCGCTCTCTCTCTCAAATAAATAAATAGGATCTTAAAAAAAAAAAAGATGTAGGGAAGTATCAACTCAGAGTGAGTGATTATGCATAACATAATAATTAACTTACTTTTAAAGACAATGCCAGATATGTGTAAGCTAAAATACTAGCTCTGTGTAGTTCAGAGATGAGTATGCAACTCTAGATAAAAGTAGAGATAGTTTTATTTGCTTCGTGTGCCAAATTACCCACTAGGAGGAAAAACATTTATAATTGAAAGGAAATTTTAAGAAGTTCAAAATTGTGAGTTATGCCTGTAAAAAAGGTCAATTTTCAGCCCAGCTTTCTGCATGTATCTGGAGGTACTTGGTCCTCTAAACACTGAGCATCTCAACTCAGTGGTTAACTGAGCCACCCAGGCGCCCACTTTCCCTTTTTTTCTTAAATGCTTCATCGTTTTTTTGTTCAGGGTCTATGTCCATTCCTTTCCCAGGTACCTCTATGCACACTTCTTAAAATTAGGTGTTTCCTTTTTTCATATCTCCTGATTTCTCTTAGTATTTGCTAATACTCCCAGCATTTTATCTAATACTAATGTAATTTATACTTCTTTTTTTTTTTGAGATCTTATTTATGTATGTGAGAGAGAGCCAAAATCAAGAGTCAGACATTTAACCAAGTTGCTTCTTTTTTATTAGCCTCCAAAGTTCAGGTTTTAGCTTTATCTGAGCTACTCAGTCAAATAACACTTGTTTATCAGCTTTCAAATCCAACTTTTTATTCTAATTTTAATCCTTTTTGTTTTCTCTTTTTTTTCTTCCAAATTTTTATTTAAATTCTAGTTAGTTAATATATAATGTAGTATTGGTTTCAGGAGAAGAGTTAGTGATTCATCACTTATGTATAACACCCAGTACTCATCATAACACATACCTTCCTTAATACCTATCACCCCTTTAGCCCATCCCCTGCTCACCTACCTCAGCTTGTTCTTTATTATTAAGGATCTCTTATGGTTTGTGTCCCCCTCTCTCTTTCTCTTTTTCCCCCCCTTCCCACATGTTCATCTGGTTTGTTTCCTAAATTCCAAATATGAGTGAAATCATATGGTATTTGTCTTTCTCTGACTGACTTATTTCACTTAGCATAATACACCCTAGTTCCATACATATCATTGCAAATGGCAAGATTTCATCCTTTTTGATGGCTAGTATTGAACACATATCACTTCTTCTTTATCTGTTCAACAGGTGATGGACACTTGGGCTCTTTCCATAATTTGGCTATTGTTGATAATGCTGATTTAAACATTGGGGTGCATGTACCCCTTTGGATCTGTGTTTTTATATCCTTTGCATAAATACATAGTAGTGTAATTGCTGGGTCGTAGGGTAATTCTACGTTTACCTTTTTGAAGAACCTCCATACTGTTTTCCAGACTGGCTACACCAGTTTGCATTTCCACCAATAGTGTAAAAGGGTTCCCCTTTCTCTGCATCCTCGCTAACATCTGTTGTTTCCTGTGGTGTTAATTTTAGCCATTCTGACAGGTGTGAGGCGATATCTCATTGCCCTTTTGATTTGTATTTCCCTAATAATGAGTGATGATAAGCATCTTTTCATGTGTCTGTTAGCCATCTGATGTCTTTTTTTTTTCCTTAAAAAATAAACTAACCCGTTTATTATTGATTTTGAGAGTGTATGATCAGTAATTGCCATAACTGTAAAATTTTTAGCTTCTGGTAAAAATAGTCTTTTTTTTTTTTTTTTTGGAAAAAAGTTCTGTCCATTTCTTAACTGCATTATTTGTTTTTTGGGTGTTGAGTTTGATAAGTTCTTTATAGATTTTGGATACTAACCCTTTATCTAGTATATCATTAGCACATATCTTCTCCCATTCCATCGGTTGCCTTTTAGTTTTGCTGTGCAAAAGCTTTTTATTTTGATGAAGTCCCAATAGTTCATTTTGCTTTTGTTTCCCTTGCCTCTGGAGCTGTGTCTAGTAAGAAGTTGCTGTGGCTGAGGTCAAAGAGGTTGCTGCCTGTGTTCTACTTTGGGATTTTGATGGATTCCTGTCTCATATTTAGAGTAAGAATGTGTTAGAAAGTAGTCCAGTTTGATTCTTCTGCATGTTGCTTTCCAGTTTTCCCAAAACCATTTGTTGAAGAGACTATTTTTTCTTTTATTTATTTATTTATTTATTTATTTATTATGTTATGCTAATCACCATACATTACATCATTAGTTTTTGATGTAGTGTTCCATGATTCATGGTTTGAGTATAACACCCAGTGCTCCATGAAGAGACTGTCTTTTTTCCATTGGTTATTCATTTCTGCTTTGTCAAAGATTAGTTGAGGGTCCATTTCTGGGTTTTCTGTTCTGTTCCATTGATCTATGTGTCTGTTTTTATGCCAGTACCATACTGTCTTGATGATTATAGCTTTGTAATAGAGCTGGAAGTCTGGAATTGTGATACCACCAGCTTTGCCTTTCTTTTTCAACATCACTTTGGCTATTTGGGGTCTTTTATGGTTCCATACAAATTTTAGGATGGTTTGTTCTAGCTCTGTGAAAAGTGCTGATGGTATTTTGATAGATACTGCATTAAATGTATAGATTGCTCTGGGAAGTATAGACGTTTTAACAATGTTTTTTCTTCTAATCCATGAGCATGGAATGTTTTTCCATTTCTTTGTGTCCTCTTTAATTTCTTTCATCAGTGTTCTATAGTTTTCAGAGTATAGATCTTTTACCTCTTTGGTTAGGTTTATTCCTAGGTATCTTATGGTTTTTGGTGCAATTGTAAATGGGATCAATTCCCTGATTTCTCTTTCTGCTGCTTCATTATTTGTGTATAGAATTGCTATAGATTTTTGTGTACATTGATTTTATATCCTGCGACTTTGCTGAATTCATGTATTAGTTCTAGAAATTTTTTTGGTGGGGTCTTTCAGGTTTTCCACATGAGTATCATGTTGTCTGCAAACAGTGAAAGTTTGACTTCTTCCTTGCTGATTTGGATGCCTTTTTTTTTTTTTTTATTGTCTGATTGCTGAGGCCAAGTCATCCAGTACTATGCTAAATAGTGATAGCTCTTATTTGTTGTGCTTTTTCTCCAATTCTATTTTCCTTTGTAGCCTTATTTTTGTTTCTCTTAACATTTTAGTGGATCTTAGGAAGGTGCAAATATAGACATGTGCTAACACCACCCACTTGCCTGGAAGCCCAAATTTGTCACATGTAAGGTAAATATGTACTCACACTGAAATAATGATCAGAATTTTTTCAGTGATTCTCCCTTTCTTCTTAACTTTCTTCTCCCTTCCTCTTAACTCCTAACTTTTTTCTGTTTTAAGCATATTTGCAATATTTTCCCATTTTATAAAGTAAATGGGTAGAATTTATGTAGATCTGAAATAAACAATTCCCTGGTTCTCTCTTTCTGATTCTCATTAATATGATTTGATTTCCTGACTTGAGCAAGACAGTGATTTAAGCCTCTGCCTTTTTTTACATCACGATAGGACTACAACTTCTGTTTCTCTAGGATTCAAATATGCAATTGCTATCACTTACTGCCTATACAATTTGCTTTACCCTTTTATTTTTATTTTTTATTTTTTCAAGATTTTATTTATTTATTTGAGAGAGAGAGGGAGAGTGAGAGAGAGAGCGCATAAGTGGAGTGAGGCGCAGAGGGAGGAATGGACACCCTACTGAGCAGGTTGCCCTAAGTGGGACTCTATCCCAGGACCCTGAGATCATGACCTGAGCCAAAGGCAGATGCTTAACTGAATGAGCCACCCGGGCACTCTGCTGCTTCACCCTTCTAAAAGCTGAGTTTCTGACATATAAAGGCTACTTATCCTCTTCTCTTTCTCAGACTAAGCAAATTAATCATTCAACTTTTTCCTTAAAGCTTTTCTTCCCATTCCGTAAATCATTTTATTGATTTCAATATTTTTTATATCTTTACCTTTAAAAAGTAAGTAGTATTAAGTACTGAAGTTAAGTAGAGTTAAGAAGAGTTCAGATTCAAAGATTCATATTTCTTTTCATTAGTATCTTTTAAAAACTCAAATGAAATTACATTGTAGACTTTTATACAATTTAATTTTGCTTTGCATTGCTTTCTCATCCATTTTTCTTTGCTGTGTCCTGTAGACTAACTAATATATCTGTATATTGTCAATTTATCATCTAGGCCACATCATTTTTGAGTAAGTATTCATTTATATTTCATGGCAAATACAAACAAATAAAAACATACTCATTAACAGCAGCTAAAAATATTTATAAAGTGTGTTAGTTTCTGGAACCTCACAGTATCTCTGTGTTTCCATTGTGAAACCATAACTGCAAGTCATATGCCTAATAGAATTTTTAGAATCATCATCTATATAGCATATTCAAATATCTAGAAAAATAAAGTATCAGCTGCTTGTGAAATTTTGAATCTATTCCAAAATTCAATTATATAGTATTTAATTTCCAAATAAGTCTAGAACTATATTTTTCCATCTCCCTGAATTGGTCATTTGACTTTTTTGGTGCACATAAAAAAAGGAAGAAGTGGCACACAACTAAATGATATAGATTGTTCATGCCACTAAAAATATCAGATCATTCAGTTGGATACAGTTATGGACAAAACCCTTCCAAAAGTCAAAAACTATTTATAGTTACTTAAAGTCATAATTACAAATGATTGTTTTATATTGAGATAAACAAAAGAAAGGGGGAAAGCAAGGAGAGGAGTAATATTTGGAGAGTGATTATTATGATCCAAACACTGTGCTGGCTTTTCTTTGTATCTTATTTCATTTAATACACATGCCTATCCATATGGATACTGATTTCTTTGTTTCTATTTAATTGTCAAAGACACCAAAATTTTTACTACTAATAACAATAAAACAAAATAACTAATATTTATTGAATACCTAATAAAATTTAATAATCTAAATTATATATGTGTGTTCTAAGATATATGAATTGTATCCTTACCTAAACAACAAATCTGTGGGATGTAGGTGGACTTATTGGCATAGATAAAAATAAGAAGACTACAAATCAGAGATGTTTAGTAACCAGTACAAATTAAGAAATTTAGTAAGTACAGTAGCTGGGTTGTTTTACTCCTGAGCTCCCACTGCTGCCACTAAGCCATATTGTTTTCTCATATTCTGGTTAATTTATCTCTGAATTTGTTCCTTTACATGCAATTTGTTATTTTTATTGAGAGCTATTTTGAAAATTGTATCAGTATTTTGTCTGCATTTTTATTTTTTTATTTTTTATTTTTTTAAAGATTTTATTTATTTATTTGACAGAGAGAGACACATTGAGAGAGGAGCACAGGCAGGGGGAGTGGAGGGGGGAGAGGCAGACTTCCCGCCGAGCAGGGAGCCCGATGCGGGGCTCGATCCCAGGACCCTGGGACCATGACCTGAGCCGAAGGCAGACGCTTAACGACTGAGCCACCCAGGCGCCCCTTGTCTGCATTTTTAAAGTTGCTGAATATTTATTCGTCACCATTGGGACTGATCTTTTTGTAAGTAAGCAGATCCACAGATGTACTCTAGTAATAATATAGTTGGCAGTAATAGGAGTAGTAGCTATAGTGTATAATGTAAGGCTATGCCATTTGCATAGTTTTAAATAGATCTTACAGTCTATTCATATTTTTTTTCCTGGAACATAAAGAAATTCATAGTTACAACGATAATATCTTGAAATTTATATTTACTTTAAATTTATAGTTACAATGATAATACTTTCATCACGGTGTACCATTCTGTATAAATAAAATATTACGCTTGTATTAGATTGTTATCCATGTTTAACTCATTTGACCTATGGAGATAAAATCTGAAGCACTACATTACAGAATAAAATGAATTTCCCAATCCTGAAATTTTTTATTCATGGTGCTCTTATCCACAGAATTATTAATAAAAAACAACCTTTCTTTATTCAGAGATTCTCACAATATGGCAATTCAAAGATGTCTTTTATTTTACACTCACATTTCATACCTAATGTTGCAAAGCAGACATTTCTCACTGTAAGTGTTATTTATTGATGCTTAAAGGTTCAGTGAATTATTCAGCCCTTTTACCCTTCTTGCTTTGTTGCACACCTATTGAGTTTTCAGAGCAGTTTCATATCAATAAATTTGTTCTTGCTTTGCAGCTCCAATTTCATGCTTGGCCTTTTCTAAGCGACATACAAGAAAAATAAATAACCAGAAGAAATAAAATATGTATACAAATTGCTTTAAATAACTCGATATCCAAATCATTAAAGCTCCCAAGGGTTTTGAAAATTAAGACATGAAAGCAAGACTTCAGAAACAGGTTACATACAAATGTAATTGGCAAAAAAAAAAAACTTGTTAACATGCAGTCTGCGGAGAGTGGCATGTGTTTATAAGCATGTTGTATCCAGAATTGAAAAGCATTCTTGACAAATGAGTGCCTAAGAGTTCAAGGACTCACTGCCACTTTGTATCTCATATTGTCACATGCACACATAGAGGTTAACAACCAAAGATTGGATGGCTACTCTGATCAGAATGAACAGACAATTCTAATAAAACGGTAGTGTGAGGTATGAAGTCCAGAACCTCAATATCTTTGGTTCCTGTGGAAAGGAACCCAAATCACTCCTCTTTATACCTTCAAATAGTTGGCTATCCAGTCCAGAAAATTTATTTTCCTTAATAAGAAACTGATATCTTGTTCTTTTCATCATAAAGAATAAAGTGATGTTAATATGAGGGAGACCATTTGTACCTTCCAACAAACATATGTTAAAGTCCATGAGTAAAAATTTGCTCTATTTTCAACAGATTCCATTTGAATTTAATGAGAAAATATATTCTCTCTTAATGTATTTTATGATTCATGTAATTCATGATTACAGCATCTATCCCCTTTTTAAAATACTGAACTAAGTGTAAATATTTAACAATTTCCAAGAATGTACTTCCATCCACCTAACAATCCATTCAGTTTTCATCAAAGGTGTAGTTTTTGAAAAAAGAAGAAATAAAAATGTCCTATTCCTTATTACACAGCCATCAAAAAAAAAAAAATGAAATCTTGCCATTTGCAATGGTGTGGCTGGAACTAGAGGGTATTATGCTAAGCAAAATAAGTCAGTCAGAGAAGACAATTATCATATGATCTCACTGATATATGGAATTTAAGAAACAAAACAGAGGATCATAGGGGAAGAGAGGAAAAAATAAAACAAGACGAAGCCAGAAAGGGAGACAAACCATAAGAGACTATTAATCATAAGAAACAAATTGAGGGTTGCTGGAGGAGAGGGGGGTGGAGGGATGGGGTAACTGGGTGATGGGCATTAAGGAGGGCACGTGATGTAATGAACACTGGGTATTATATAAAACTGATGAATCTCTGAACTCGACCTCTGAAACTAATAATACACTATATGTTATTTAATAGAATTTAAATAAAAAATGTTTAAAAATATTCTGTTCCTGAAAGACTCATAGTTTATTAAAAAGACACAGATAATAAAATAAGTACTACTGAATGGTTCATGCATGATGTTAGAAGTATGTTCATATAGTTTCACTTTTTAAAATTCTCTCAAGACACTGGAAGCTTAACACTTTCAATAGAATCAATGTTTTTTGTTTCAAAGAGTGTTAGCACACGTTTTTGTTTTGTATTGTTTACTACTTTTTCAAAATCCAGACTGAATCCCCCTGTCTGTTACAGTAGGAAGTTTCTGCATGTGGGGATAAAACCTTTTCAATCTTTAGGATAACTTTACTCAAACATAATCTAATTTAGCCATTCAACAATTACTACTTACAAGTAGCACATCTAAGATTAAGGAAGGAATAAGATATCTCCTTATTAAGTTCTATGCAGTAGGTCTTTTAAATTATCTAATTTAATGCTCACAATACCTTTTTTTCCCAATACTTACTTAAATTCTATTTAGTTAGCATATAGTATAATATTGATTTCAGGAGTAGAATTTAGTGATTCATCACTTACATATAACACCCAGTGTTCAACACAAGTGCCCTCCTTATGCTCATTACCCATCTGGCCCACCCTCTACCCACCTCCCCCCATCAACCCTCAGTTTGTTCTCTATCCTTAAGAGTCTTCTATGGTTAGTTTCCCTCTCTTTTTTTCCCCTTTCCCTATGTTCATGTGGTTTCTTTCTTAAATTCCATATTTGAGTGAAATAATATGGTGTTTGTCTTTTCCTGACTGACTTATTTCACTTAGCATAATGCACTCTAGCCCTTTCACATCGTTGCACATGGCAAGATTTCATTCTTTCTGATTGCTGAGTAATATTCCATTGTATATATATGCCACATCTTCTTTAGCCATTCATCAGTCACCATGACTCTCTCCTAATTTGACTATTGTTGGTGATGCTACTATAAGCTTCAGAGTGCTTGTGCCCCTCTGAATCAGTATTTTTGTGTCATTTGCGTAAATGTCTAGCAATTGCTGGGTTATAGGCACCCACAGCTTCACCTGCATTAAGGAAAGAATTGTTAAATAAAGCTCTCTGTTTATAACCAGATGACAACATTGACAACAGAACATCAAACCAAGTGAGAAACAAAAAGTAAATTGTTTCTTTTCTCCTCATTTCTCTCTCTCTCGCTCTTTTTAAAGATTTTATTTATTTATTTGACAGAGAGAGCACAAACGGGGAGGAGCAGAGGGGAAGGAAGAAGCAGGCTCCTCACTGAGCAAGGAGCCCGATGCGGGGCTTGATCCCAGGACCCTGGGATCATGACCTGAGCCGAAGGCAGACACTTAACCAACTGAGCCACCCAGGCACCCCTCCTTCTCATTTTTCTGACAAATTTTAAAAACCTTTCCACCTTTTATGGAGACAAATTTTCAAAAGTGTTTCTATCTATGAAAATAATAAAATGTAATTTAAAGACACTTCATATAATCATGCAATTCAACACACTTCCATTACTATAAATTATAAAACAAGCACCTGTTGAATACTGAATCTCATCAGGGGAGATGCAATTTTGTCTCCAGTAACAAATCACTTGGCTATATCATCTGGTTTTTGGCGTTTTTGTGACAACTTCATTAGCTATAGGCAAGTGTATTACATTAAATGTCGAATTGCATTAAACTTTTTAAAATATCTTTACCATTTTCTTTTTTGGTACTGAATCCTTGGACTTACCCTCTCAAAAATGTTTAAGGTAAATTTCTTCTTAAATTTGATTTGCCTGCAAACTAAAATAGGTATTCATAGCTATCTTAATATATTCTCTCTCTCTCTCTTTTTTTTTTTTTTTGCTCCTAGATCATTCAATAATTTTCATGGCCTGTCTCTAGATCTTTTATAATTTCTGTATGCTTTGTATCTATGAAGACCAGATTATATAACATTCAGTTAGAAGCAATGGAGAATGTTATATATTACAATGGCAGAATTGTATAGAAGTTAGGGTAGCATTTATATAAACTGCCTGGAGGTTTTGAATGTATAGCTTTAAGAATTTTGATTAGACATGATGACTTTCAGAGGAGTAAACCAAGCGTGGTCTTCTCCTGTATTTCATCTACAAAAGTAGTGGTAACCGGTGCCCTCAAATCAGAGCTGGTTGTTCACAGTTCACATACTCTGTGCTTTTGCCTGGCAATTTATTTACTGTGGGGAGACCACTTTCCATCCATGTATATCATACTCCATTTCAACAAAGCAGTCACCTGAAACTTAAACAAATGCTCTTCACTTGGCCTTTCTCTGGATTTGTATAAATACACTCAAATGCATTGGCTAAGACCAAAACAGAAAATCATCTATAACAGTAAACTTTTTTCCAGCCTCAATAAAAATTAAACAGTCATCCTAATGAACTTTTCATTAGGAACGATTAAATGGCTCATCTTTGATGCAGACATTTATTTGAATGATTTTAATTACCATTTAACATGCCCTCATGTTGTCCAACGTATTCGTCTTAGTACCTTTTAACCTTGATTTACATAATTTTTGCTGTTCTATTTGCCTCCATTCATTGTAGGTCATTAATGAGATTTAATTTACACTATTTCCAATGAGACCTATTTTTATATTCTTTTTCCAGATTGAGATGCTTCTATAGTTTTCCAATTTTTTTAAGCTAATAAAGTTCCCTTCACATCTCCATATGTTCTACTTAACAAGACTTTTAAAAGTCATTTCAAAACCTTTATTCCAGTTACAAATATAGCATTTTATTCTTCCCATGTAATACTGTTTATGCCTTCAAAATTTTATGACAACTTGAAGTATAGTGTGATCAATGAATATTACTCCCAAAGTAAGAGATTTAGTAATTTATTTTTCTTAATACCCATATAAATAAAACTGAAACTCTTTTATTATGTATTTTCTAGATACCTGAAAAATGATGAGCACATTAACAGTAAAATCCTTTCCTTTGAAAAATTTTCTTACCCTTACCAGAATTACTAGATTAATATGACTGGGGAGAGGAGAAAATATAGCAAATATCTCACCATTTATATTGGTTGTCCATTTTGTGTGTGTATTTTTTTAACTTGAAATTTATCAGCATCGCCTATTTCCAAAAAGTTACCTAGTCAAACACTTTGTAAGAAATCTTACTGTTATTCCTACTGATTAATAATTTCAGTTTCACTTCTTACATTCAACCTAAAAGTTGCCCCAATTTAAAACATTAAATACTTTCTACTATTTTTACCATGCATGTAATAACTTGAAGAGTAATATGAACTGACAAGGAAATAGAGAATGAAATTTACTCACATCATTGTTTGATCTACCATAAAAATTTTTTTAAAGGCCATTTTTCTGTTCCCTGTCTTAAAACACTTGAATGAACTTTATGGAATATATACTGGGCATTGTGCTTTTATGTTTTGGTTACTTGAGTCTTTTGCAAGATGAAGAACCAATTCTGCAAAAGAAGTTTCTCAGAGAGCAAGTACCCAACCATACCAATGATAATATCTAGTTTCTATTAGAAAAAATAAATATTCCCTGTGTTATTTTATTATGGCAGATGAAATAAAGAAAAGAATAAGAGGGAACAAAGGCAGCAGGAATGTAGAGTTTTATTGTTGCCTTCATGTAATTTATCTTGTTTCTCCCCATAACCTGTGATCATTAAAATATCAATTTATTAATTATCCTGATCTATTTTAATACAGCTTCTTTCTAAACCTTTAATAGGCATGTATCTAACAGACATGATTTAAATAAAATCAATAGCACTGTATTTATTTGGAAAATAGTGTACATTCAGAAGTTAAGGTGTTAATTATCTTGGTAATAATATGCTAAGTAGTATATCGTTTGGTGTTTGAAGTCCCTTGATCTTAAACTGAAATGATTACAGTTATGCGGAGTTAATTATCCATTGTCAGTTTGAAGATTTGTAGGAGTTACATAATTTTACATAATTCTGTGATTTTGCTGTAATATAGATTCTTGAAATTATCTCACCAATCATTTCCTTTCTGGGCTCTTCGAAATTTCTTAAAATATTCTTTTCATAATATTTTGTTGTGCAAGAATAATAGCTTCATCTAGAGAAGAGAAGCATGGATGTTTTTAATCCTGGCTCTTTTACCAATTAGTTGTAAATCCAGTTGATGTGCCTGGACTGGAAGCTTTCCTTTTTTTAAAGATTGATTGATTGATTGATTGATTTGATTTGATTTGATTTATTTATTTTTTTAGATTTTTTTTTTAAAGATTTTATTTATTTATTTGACAGAGAGAGAGAGATAGCTAGAGCAGGAACACAAGCAGGGGGAGTGGGAGAGGGAGAGGCAGGCTTCTTGCCGAGCAGGGAGCCCCATGCGGGACTCGATCCCAGGACCCTGTGATCATGACCTGAGCCGAAGGCAGACGCTTAATGACTGAGCCACACAGGCGCCCTGACTGATTTTAGAGAGAGCATGCAAGTGTAAAGGGGACAGAGAGAGAGGGAGAGAGAAACTTTAGCCCCATCTCTGGGCTCGATCCCATCACCCGAGATCACGACCTGAGTCAAAACCAAGAGTCGATGCTCAACTGACTGGGCCATCCAGGTATCCTGGGTTGGATGCTTCCTTAAGCCATTTCCACATCTAGAAATTTTTAATAAGAAATTACTTTCCTTCTGAAGAACCCACAGTGGAGCCTATTTCTTCTATGTCATTTAATATATCAAACTTCCTCTTCCTGGACTTTGAAAGCCTTCAGGAATCTCATATCACCTTCCAGATAAACCTATCTTGAGCTTTTTAAAAAAAAAATTTATTTTTATGATCTATAATATTATTCACAAGAGTTGCCATGCCGTACATTATATTGCCATGACTTATTTAGGTTATAACTGGAAGTCTGTACTTCTGGATCCCTTTCACCTGTTTCACCTACTCTCCAACCACCTTCCCCGGTAGCAAGCATTGTTCTGTTCCCTATATCTGTGATGCCAGTTTTGTTTGGCTCGTTTTGTTTTTAAGATTCCACATATGAATAAAATCATACAGAATTTATCTTTCTCTGACTTCATTTACATAATTCCCACAAGTTTCATCCAATTTATCACACATGGCAAGATTTTATTTATTACTTGTTTATGCCTCAATATTATATCATTGTATATATACACACCACATCTTTTTTTTATCCATTCATCCATCAGTGGACACAGGTTATTTTCATATCTTGGCTATTGTAAATAATACTGTAATTAGACATAGGGGTGCATGTATCTTTTGGAATTAGTGTTTTCATTTTCTTTGGATAAATATCCAGAAGTGGAGTTGCTATCTAGAGGTTCTATTTTTAATTTTGGGGGGAACTTCCATACCGTTTTCCATAATGGCTGCCCCAAATTACATTCCCAACAACACTGCACAAGGGTCCCTTTTTCTCCACATCCTTACCAACACTCGTTATTTCTTGTCTTTTTGATAATAGCCATCCTGACAGGTATGAGGTGACATCTCATTGTGGTTTTGATTTGCATTTCCCTGCTGATTAATGATGTTGAACATCTTTTTATGTATCTGTTGGCCATCTATAGGTCTTCTTTGGAAAAATGTCTATTCAGATCTCCTGCCCATTTTTTAATCACATTGTTTTTATTGTTATTATTCAGTTGTATGAGTTATTATATATTTTCAATATTAACCCTTTATTGGATATATGATTTGAAAATATTTTCTCCCATTGGTTCCCTTGTTTGTGGAGTCAAATTTAAAATAGTCATGAAGACCAATGTCTAAGTATTTACCTCCTATGTTTTCTTCTAGGAGTTTTATGGTTTCAGGTCTTACATTTAAGTCTTTAATCCATTTTGAATTAATTATCATGTACAGCATAAGAAAGTGGTCAGGTCTTATTCTTTAGCATGTGCCTGTCCAGTCTGCCCAACACCATTTATTGAAGAGACCAGCCTTTCCCCATTGTTTATTCTTGCCTCCTTTGTTGTAAGTTAATTGACTCTGTGTGTGTGGGTATATTTTTGGCTTCTTTATTCTATAAGCATTTTTTTGTAAGTAGGCTCCATGCCCAGAGTGGAATCCGACACAGGGCTTGAACTCACGACCCTGAGATCAAGACCTGAGCTGAGATCAAGAGTCAGATGCTTAACTGACTGAGCCACTTGGGCACCCCTGAGTTCTCTATTGTATTCCATTGATCTATGTGTCTAGTTTTAGGCCAATATTATACTGTTTTGATTACTATAGCTTTGTAGAATAGTTTCAAATCAGGAAGCATGATGCCTACAGATTTGTTCCTCCTTCTTAAGATTGTTTTGGTTATTTGGGGTCTTTGGTTGTTCCATACAAATTTTAGGATTGTTTGTTCTATTTAAGTGAAAAAAATGTCATTGAAATTTTAATAGAGGTTACATTGAATCTGTATATTGCTTTGGGTAGTATGAACATTTTAACAACATCCTTCCAATCCATGAGCATGGAATATCTTTCTATTTCTGTGTCTTCTTCAGTGTATAGGTTTTTCTTTGTAGTTATCCAGAGGTTCACATATAACATGCTATGTATATATAGTCTATTTTAAGTTGATAACAATTTAAATTTGAACTCACTTATTCCAAAATTCTATATTTTACTCCCTCCCCTCCACATTTTATATTTTATGTCACATTTTTATATCTTTTTATTTTATGTATCCCTTAATGAATTGTTATAGTTTTAATTTTATTACTTTTTTATTTTAACCTTTATACAAGCTTCATAAATTAACTTATCTACTAGCTTTAGTAGATGCTTACATTTATCAGTGAGATTATTACTTTTTTATGTTTTACTTTGTTATTAATTAGTGTCATTTTTAGCTTAAAGAAGTTCTGTTAGCATTTCTATTAAGGTGAGTTTAATGATGATGAACGCCTTTAGTTTTTACTTGTCTGGAAAACTCCTTATCTCTACTTCAATTCTGAATCATAATCTTGCCAAATAGAGTATTCTTGGTTGTAGTTTTGTTGTTGCTGTTGTTGTTGTTGTTTCCTTTCAGCACTTGGATATTGTGCCACTCTCTTCTGGCTTGTAAAGTTTCTGCTGAAAAAGCTGCTGATAGCCTTATGGGGTTTCCCTTGTATATAACAAGTTGTTTTGTTCTTTCTGCTTTTAATAATCTCTCTTTAACTTTTGATATTTTGATATAATGTGTCTTGATGTGGATCTCTTTGTGTTCATTTTATTTAGAACTCCCTGGGCTTCCTCATTCTAAATGACTGTTTCCTCTCCCAGGTTAGGCAAATTTTCAGCAGTTATTTCTTCAAATAAGTTGTCTGCCCCTTTCTCTCTTCTTCTAGGGTCCCTATAATGTGAATATTATTCTACTTGATGTTGTCACATAGTTCCTTTCAGTTCCTTTCAGTTCCTTTTTTTTTTTTTTTTTTTGCCTGGCCAGTGCCCTGTACCTCTGCCTCCCACCACCACCCCACCTCTCCTGGTCTGTGCTCAGGAAAGTGAATTCAAGTAAAGCCATAGCTGGGTTCAGCAGTGCTGTGGGGGCCTCTCCCCACCCCCTGGGGCCCTCTTCCTTGGATTCACCATTAAAGAGCGTATAAGAAACAAAGAGCTAGGTAGGCAGACTCTCATCCCTTCATTATTTTCTTTTTTCTAAATAAACCAGATACTTGGTGGAGATGTTGAGCCAGGGAGGGGACAGCAGAGCATGAGGAGCAAGCCAAGGGGCCTGGCCATGCGTCTGTCTGTCCAAGGCCTGCCAGCAATGCACAGGGAGGGGTGGGCAGGTGCAGAGAGAGAAGGTGAGCTTTGCCCCTTTCTCTCTTCTTCTAGGGTCCCTATAATGTGAATATTATTATACTTGATGTTGTCACATAGTTCCTTTCAGCCATATTCATGTTTTAAAATTCTTCTTTTTGCTACTCAGCTGGTTGATTTCTGTTGCCCTGACTTCTGGATCATTGATCCTTTCTTCTGCTTCATCTAGTCTGCTGTTGTATCAAATTTCTAGTGTATTTTTCAGTGCGGTTATTTTACTCTTCAGCTCCATGACTTCTGGTACTTTGTTATATTTTTATCTCTGTTGAAATTCTCACTGTGTTCATCCATTGTTTACCCAAGTTCAGTGAGAATCTTTATGACTGTTACTTTGAATTCTTTATCTGGTAGAATACTGATCTCCACTTTATTAAAGTCTTTTTCTGAGGTTTTCTTATATTCTTTCATTTGGAACATATTTCTCTGAGTCCTCATTTTGCCTGATTCTGTGTGTTTGTTTCTGTGTATTAAGTGAAACAACCACCTCTCTTGGTCTTGAAGGAGTGGTCTTGTGTAGGTAATGAACCTTATTATCAAACTTTGCCCTAGCTCTAGGTTGTCTCTCAAACTTTTGTTTTGTCTAAGCAGCCTGATTTTTTTTTCTTGGTAGGTCCCTATTGTTGAGGGTGTGCCAAGACCTATTAGTGTTCTGGGTAGAGGGGTGTGGAGATTTCATTTAGCTCCTAGATTTAGGTTGACGAATGCTAGACCCTCAGATAGCATCTTTTAAAGTATGAAAATATATACAGTCCTATGAGGTTGCAATTATAAACCCTGACCAGGTGATCTGGAAGTATCCTGTGAATGGTGGTTGCAGAAATTGGGGCTTTAGACAAGTGCATAAGCTCCTTTCTGGGAGGTATCGTTGAACTGTAGCAAGGCCAGGGGAATGCATAGTGGTTGTGTCTCCTTGCTTACTTTCCACAAGACTGCCTTCATAGCCTTTAGAAGTCCTGAATCCTGTCTCTAAGTCTGAAGCTCAAGGAAAAGTAAATGCACCTTTTTCTCAGGAAGTCTGGGGGTATGATTCATTCTGCTGCCTGTGCAGTACCCTGATAGTGGAAGCCTGCCAAGAACTGTCTTTCTGATTGTTATAGTTTTGCATAGCCCATGAACCCAAGCCCCCTTGGCCATCAGGGCTGGGAAATCAAGGGCTACCCCTGTGTGAATTGCATGCATCCACCATCTTTAGCAGAGAATTTGGAGAGCACAGGGGGTAGGACATGTTCTTTGGCTTTAGCAAGACATCAGGAGAATGCCTTGCTTGTGTGCACCTCCTAGCTTCATCAGTGTAATAGAAAAAAGTGCCTTGTCTATGTGTGCAAAGGGTGGGAGAATTCCATGACTGGTGGCACTGGCTGGTCCCTGCCATAGGGTGGGGTGTACTGTAACCGCTTGAGTTCACTGGCTTTAGCGAGGAAGTAGGAGAATGCCATGACCACTTGCACTTACTAGCCCCAGTCAAAGGTCTGGGGAGTGCCACAACCACTTGCCTCTGCCAGTCTTAGCAAGGTAGTGAGATAGTGCCATGTTTGCACAAGCCTGTGTTAGTATAATAGAGGGGAAGTGCAAAAATGGTATTTTCTAGTAGTTCCATCTCTGAAAAGAATTTCAACTGTTTCTGGCCCCTCCAGCAGATGCTTTAAGATTAGCAAATGAACCTTCATCACATATACTCTGAGTACTTTTCAAACTGCAGTTTTTGCACTGGGTTCTGGGATGAGTGAGACCATGCTGAAGCCCTTTTAAAAGAGAATCTCAGTTTCCTATAGCCTTCTGGGTCCCTTGGGCATAAATCCTGTCAATTTTCTAAGCCAGACATTTTGGGGGCTTATCTCTCTGGTGCAGGTCTTAAGGGTTGGGATGTCTGATATAGGACACAAACTCGTTGTTCCTCCAGGAGAAACTCTGAATTATGATATCCCCCCTTTTGTGGGTTACCATGCTGGGGTTCATGTTTTGGTAAGACTACATCTCTGCCTCTCCTACCTGTCTCAATGTGGTCCTTTTACCCTTCGATGTAGAGGAGCAGTTCACCTATTTTCAGTTGTTTTTCACAGGGACTTGTTCTGTATGTAGATTTGATGTATCCATGAGAGGAGGGGAATTCGAGATATTCCTATGCTGCCATCTTGGACTGCTCCTCTGTCCAGAGCTTTTTAGTCACTAATTTCCTACATGTGTTTTTTGCTCTAAACTAGTGAGTATTTTTAGTATTCTCTTTCCCATTTTTTTGGACTTAATTTACATGCACAGTTGTATAATTTATATATCTTGTATGTGCATTTATTTTAGTACCAAACACATATTTATTTGTGATTTTTTTTCCTCTCTCATCATGTGAGACTTTTGAGAGATTGAAAATGAGAGTTTTCATTTATTTTTGTATTCTCCCACTACTAAAATCAGAGATACTGGTTCCATAAAAACGTTTTTGAGGGCGCCTGGGTGGCTCAGTTGGTTAAGCGACTGCCTTCGGCTCAGGTCATGATCCTGGAGTCCCGGGATCGAGTCCCGCATCGGGCTCCCTGCTCGGCAGGGAGTCTGCTTCTCCCTCTGACCCTCCTCCCTCTCATGCTCTCTGTCTCTCATTCTCTCTCTCTCAAATAAATAAAAAAAATATTTAAAAAAAAAAAAAAAAAAAAAAAAAAAAAAAACGTTTTTGAGTGAATGTGGTAGCCAAGAATTTTACCTCCATGATCTTTGCACCCGGGTATTATACCTGTAAATATTTTGTTACATATCAAAAGGGACGTTGCAGATAGAATTACATTGCTAATCAGCTGACCTTAAAATAAGGAGATTATTGTGGATTATCCATATGGACCTGATGTAATCTCTTGGACCCTTAAAAGCAGATGAGAAAGACCAAAAGGTCAGAGAAGAGGTAGTCAGATGGGAAGGCAGATGAGCTGAGGCATGGGAAGGACTTGACCCCTCTTTGCTGGCTTTGAAGATAAAGGGGACCAGGATCCAAGGAATTCTGACAGACTGGAAGCTGAAAACTACTCCTGGCAGAGTCCAGACAGAAAATGGGACCTCAGTCCCATAACTGCATGGAATTGAATTTTTGCCAACCAATGTATGCTTGGAAGTTTATTCTTCCCCAGAGCCTCCATTAAACAAAGTAGCCCTTCCCTCACATGGATTTTAGCATGGGGAGATCCATGTCTGCCATTCAGAATTGTGAGATAATAAATTTGTGTTATTTTAAACCAAGTGTGTGGTAATCTGTAATAGCAGCAATAGAAAATTAATGTAGTGATTAATGCTTATATGTTTGAATATTTTTCTCCTACCTTTGCCTTTACATTGGACATTATTTCTTTTCCTTCACATGTCTGTATTTTTTCTTCTGGGCTCATCTTAGTCATACCATACCCTAGGAATCTTTGAGGTTTCTACCTTGGACTGATCATCTTTTTTCTCCGCCTTCTCAATGATATATATATATATATATATATATATATATATATATATATATATATAT
>NC_058404.1:129064357-129162221 GCF_002201575.2 Neomonachus schauinslandi | reverse complement strand
TATATATATATATATATATATATATATATATATATATATATATATATGTATATCACACTGCTGTTATATTTCGTGTTGCCTTACTGCCTAATTTTAAGGTTTATTTAATCATACTGTCACATACTGTTGAATAATAATTTTGTATGTATGTATTTTGTTTCCCACATGGATTTGCAAACATAGCTTTAGGAGGATAGTGGTGATTATGAAATACTTATTGATTGATTCTTTTTTTTAATTTAAAAAATATTTGTAATTAATCAAATGATTATTAAATGCTTAAAAAACCAAACAAACAAACTTCCAGCATTTCGAAACAGATTTTGGCCTTGATTTTGTAGGTAAAAAAGATGCATTAAGGGAGAAGGATCCTTTACATTACCTTTCGGACATCTAGTAAACCACCCAAAAGAAGCCAAGTATATAAAATCAAAACATATATAACCTTTTTAGGGTAGCAGGTCTAGTTCAAGTATTGTGACAGTAGACCAGCTGGTGTAAATAATTTTTTATTTACATAGGACTGAGAGGCAGCTGGAAAGACTGCAGATTTTTGGAAGTGGTATCAATGTCAACTTGTTAAGATACAAGATTTTCAAATAAATAAAGATGTGTTTGTGGTTGTGGCTTCTAAAAATTCACCGAAAATTAGGATAACATTCTACTTTCTATTTTTATACTAGAAAACTATCATTTTAAAATGGAATAATAACAAATATGCTCTTTTTAATTTTACTGGGAAAAAAAAAAAACATGTTGAAGCATCTTACTGATTTTCCTAAAAATATACCAAAGTAGGTCTGGTTGACGATGGAGAAAGAATGTAGGCATCATTAGGAACCTAATAATCAAAGGTTGGTTCATTTAGCAAAAATAGGTAAAGTTACCCATAATATTTCTTCTTATCTAAAGATTCGCCTTGAAGCCTATTCCTAACATATAGCTTATGAAGCCAAGGAACTATGTTATAGACAATGCCACAAATAACGCCGACAGCCTCTAGAATTCAGAGCAGTTACTTGGATTTTCTTCTGAGTAGTTTCTCCCTATTTACTTACCTTATCAGCATTTTAAAAATATAAATTCTAGCCTACAAAAAATTGCTTGCCATCTGTTTCAAAAGATGTTCTAAGAAGACAAAAGAAAATATATCTAAATCAACCAAGCAGTGTTCACTGAGTCCCTATTTTCAGCAGGGTTCATGTTAGCAGAGAGAGCAGGCAGAGAGAGCCTATATACAGCGGTGTTGATATGGTCTGGTCTCCAGAAAGCATGTAGTGTAGCTAGAAATGCAGGAAGCTAGGAAAGAAAATAATGGTAAAGGGTACATGATAGTATACTAATAAGTGCTAAATATTTTGATGCAAACTATACTACATACTCTTCAAGAATGAGGACTATTTGACATCTTTAAATTCCCCATCTTAGTTACTCAGTAAATGTTTGTTCAAAGAATACATAAATGAGAACAGAAAGTGTTCAAAGGGGGACTAGAACACCCTGAGAGGGCTTCATAAACTGAGAGGATCTTAGAAAAAGCCTTCAGGGCTAAGCAGAAACTGGGTTAGTTTCTGGAATATCCTCCCACAGTTTACCCCTCCCATCTAATTCAATATCTAGGTCAACAGTCATCTCAGCTCTGTGGATCAATTTTGTTATATCCCACAAAAAATTATCCACACCCTCCTCACTGTTTTATAACCACTCTAGCAATTTCATGTTTATCAGCATTTCTAGCTATATGTACTTGGGAAGTTATTTAAGCACTTTCTGCCTCAATGTTCTCATTAGTTGCATAATAGTCATTTCTATCTCATAGGATTATTGTATTGCATGAATTTCAATATCTAATGTACTTAGAGCAGTGTCTGGCACATAGTAATTCTTGAGAACTGCGAGCTTCTTTTATAATGACATTTTATTTTTGAGGGGCTGAATGAAATCCAAGTTCACTAAGAGTAAAATATGCCTTATTTCCACAGAAGTAAATACAATCTCTTACATAATAAAAGTGATTAATAACTATCCCTGAATTTGTTTGATTATGTAGAGAAAGAAAATATTTCATATAAAAATAAAATAAATTTACCAGAGGAACTGATAAATCATTTTTGAGAGTTATTTTTATGCATGTGTGATTGTGGTTGAGTTTTCATATCATAGTTCTTGTTTATCAGCGTCAGGTTTTAGTATTATTTATATCATTTAAATGACTTATAGTCAAATTAATTTTGCTTGAAAAGACATGTATGATTTAAAATATGCTTATTTACAATGAACTATTCTATACATATATGAAGTATACATAACTGATTTATAGGTTATAAATTTAAGATATTGATATTACTTATAAACATATCTTAAGTTATAAACACTGGAAAAGACTGTGTGCATTTCAAATCTCTTGTCTTAGGAAAAAAAGATAGTTTGCATGTTTGGTAGAACTTATTTTGCTTCATAATTGTTTTTAAACTTTAGACATGATGGAATTTTAAGTATTTTCATCTTTTAAAATGATTGAAGGAAATACTTTCTAAAAAGTTTGTGTTAGGAAGGTTTTGTTTTTATTTTGATCAAACCATCCTACCTAGTACATAAATAAAATCTTGACATCCCAAGTATGTTATGTTCTTGTAAGTTGCCTGGGAATTACATTTACTGTCAAATCATTGTAGTTATTTTGTAATGTGTATTTTAATTTAGCCTGTAGAAGTAACAAAGTAATGTAATTAACAGTAGTTGAGGAATTATCTTCTTTAGGACAAAATGGTCACTTGTAACAAGAATGGACCAATCCAGCTTTTATCCTAAGCTAAAATTTTCATTAAAGTCAAGATGAGCAGTATATTGAGTCATGAAAGGTCAAGAAATTTCACAACAAAGTTTTACACAGAAATATTCAAAACAATTTTTAAAAATTACAGTCTAGTCTATTTAATGCTAATTGTAATTTGAAACCTAAAATATAAAATGTAATTTTTAAGAAGTGTTTTTAATTGAATCCCAAATGTTAACATGTTGATTTCTGATTTCGTATTTGTGTGTGTGCATATGTGTATGATTACTTTGGATATTGTAGAGTCTTCTGAAGAAAATTTGAAATGTAAGATTTTAAGTTTACATTTGAAAAATAATCGAATGCTTCTTATGTGCTAGGTACTAAAGACTTCACATTTATTGAGTACTAACTATGAGCCAGGCACTCTTATAGGTGATTTTTAGGTAACTTACTTAAATCTCATTGCAACCCTATGAATAAATACTTCATAATCACCATTTTCTGGGCAAGGAACAGGGGCATAGCATAGTTAAGTAGTATCAATTGACAGTAATGGATTAATAGTATCAGAACTGTAGTTACTAGTTCCAGAGTCCAGACTCATCCACTGTACTAACCATCTTCATCCAAACAGAAAATATATAAGAAAGACTGAAAGTTTAAAATTGCTTTTCTGTGAATTGTCAAATAACAACAACAACAACACATTATTTAATAAATTTACACTTTAAAATAGTACTTTTCAGGTGGGGGGTGGGAGGGATGGGGTGGCTGGGTGATAGACATTGGGGAGGGTATGTGCTATGGTGAGTTCTGTGAATTGTGTAAGACTGTTGAATCACAGACCTGTACCTCTGAAACAAATAATACATTATATGTTAAAAAAAAAAAAAGAAGATAGTAGGAAGGGAAAAATGAAGGGGGCGGAATCGGAGGGGGAGACGAACCATGAGAGACTATGGACTCTGAAAAACAAACTGAGGGTTCTAGAGGGGAGGGGGGTGAGGGGATGGGTTAGCCTGGTGATGGGTATTAAAGAGGGCATGTATTGAATGGAGCACTGGGTATTATACGCAAACAATGAATCATGGAACATTACATCAAAAACTAATGATGTAATGTAGGGTGATTAACATAGCATAATTAAATAAATAAATAAATAAATAAATAAATAAATAAATAAAATAGTACTTTTCAGATGGAAAGCAACTATTGCTCTAAGTAAAAAGTGAATAATATTTTTCCATGACCCATCCTGTTGTTGTGTTCTGAAAAGTATTGACACTTTTCTCAATATGTGATTCATCTAGTATATAATGTCATGTAATACATATTTTTTCAAAAGCATACATTTGAACATCCTTACCTTTAAAAATGAAAGTATAAACCCGAATCTGATTGAGATTCTGTTCCATGAAGTGCACATCTGTATGATTTTGAATTAGTTCCTCAGACATTTTCAGACTCAATTTTCCTATCTGTAATATTATCCCATTATGCTAAATAAGTTCTAACCTGATTTTAAAAGATTAACTCGGCCTATGCAATGGAGGCAGCACAGAATAGTAGGAAAAAAATGCAGACTTTGCAGGCAGAGGGGCAGACTCTGACTTCTGTTTTGGTATACAACACTGAAGTCACAAATTTTCTGTCTCACATTTTACCCCTGTAAAATGGTGATGAAAATAACCTACTTTACAAAATTGTTGAGGATTAATTAGCTAGTGGGTATTCAATAAAAGTTAACTATTACACTGGTAAAAATTACATGATTATTTACTGTAAATCTTATCTTTGCCCCAATTACAAATGACTATTACCATAGTTTATGACTAGGAGAATTTAATTTAAATAACTGACATGGAATTTTAAATGACCTGGTGAGATTTAAATGGTTTTGTTAGTGTGTTTTCAATCTGCTTGATTAGATGTATTTGTGCATAAATACAAATACATGCTTAGGGGTATCATTTTCATTGAGCTCCTAATTACCTTAATATCCCAACTGCCCTGCAGGTGATTCACATCTTGGAAGGGTGGGAGAATGATTCTACACTCATTTTCAATTCAACTTGAATTTTTCTGTTTCATTATTTTCTAACGAAATTGGATTTGGTGATACTTGACACCTGATAAGATTTTGTTTATTCTGCTGTAAAGGAAGGCTAATAAAGTAGATTTCCACGGGGCTTATCATCTTGGTTATAGCATTTTAGAGCAACATAAAATTGCACATCCATCCACTTATAATATTCTTTCTTTATGGCTTTTCATAAACAATACTGCTTTGTGTTTGGTATTGGAATTTGAGAACCTAAAGTATAATTTTATACATTGTCTGTTTCTATAGTGAAATAGAGTAAAGCACGGTGGTCTAGATTCTTTTGTGAGTCTTTATAGATAACTTTTTGCTATAATTACAAAAATGTAGTGGACTAGTAAACAAATTTGAGTACTTACAATTTGGTTAATGTGGATGTCTTGCTATTGGAAAATTAAAAACCTTAAAATTGGTATCCTTTACTGCCTTAGTCCATTCAGATTGCTATAACAAAATGCCATAGACTTGGTAGCTTATTAACAACAGCAACATTTATTTCTCATGGTTCTGAAGCTTGGGAAGTCCAATAGCTATGTAGATTTTAAATTTCAATTGACATAGACAAATCTTCCTACATAAGGTTTGTAACAGTTTGCTCTCTGCTAGCAATGTGTGAGAGTGCCTGCTTCCCATATCCTCATTAACAGAATATGTCATCAAACTTTTGGCTTTTTATAATCATCTAAGTGAAAAAGTTATCTCTAGTAGATTTATTTGCACTTCCCTAGTAATAAGTAAAGTTGAGCCCATTTCATAATCTTAAAAGCAATTTATACTTTCCTTTTCTGTGAACTGTCCTTTCCTTATTTTCCTGCTGGGTTTTGGTATTTCATTATTGAAATACCATATTAATGGTTAATGTCCCATATTAGGGACATTAGCCCCTCTTATTGTAATATAAATTACAGTTACTCTCTAGTTTTAAAATGTTGATTGTGGTCTTATTTTTATTTTATGTTATAGAATTTATATTTTCTTTTATTAACTCTTCATTTGGAAAGGCTTATCCCATCCTGAGGGTATGAAAATAAAGAAATATGAATTAAGGCTCTACTCTTTGCAGGGTACTATGCTACTTACTATTATCACTATAATTAGTCCCTGCCCACATTTTTCAAGAAAAGGTAATCAGTGTGCAAACTACTCAGAAACACTAGGCTGTGTAAAATAGTGGTATGATAAATGTATAAGCCACATTAAGTTATTTACCACTTTATTAATTATAATTGTATTAATTACCAATTATCATAATTTTCCTAGTTATATGAATGAATATTTGGTTAAAACATCTCTACCATGCCTCCTCTAAGCTTCATGAGATGTAGAAGGTTTATCTGATATATTTGCCATGTTATCCCCAGAGTCAAGCTCAGAGCCTGGGAAATTGTAGCCACTTAAACATCTGTTTATTGAATAATGACTGAATGTTCATCACAGTGCCTAACACTGTAAACTCAAAGTCTACCTGGACATACATATCTGTAAACAAGTAAAACAATGTCCATTTCTGGGTTTTCTGTTCTGTTCCACTGATCTATGTCTGTTTTTATGCCAGTACCTACTGTCTTGATGATTACAGCTTTGTAATAGAGCTGGAAGTCTGGAATTGTGATGTCACCAGCTTTGCTTTCTTTTTTTTTTTTTTTTAAGATTTTATTTATTTATTTGAGAGAGAATGAGATAGAGAGAGAGAGAGCATGAGAGGGGGGAGGGTCAGAGGATGAAGCAGACTCCCTGCCGAGCAGGGAGCCCGATGTGGGACTCGATCCCGGGACTCCAGGATCATGACCTGAGCCGAAGGCAGTCGCTTAACCAACTGAGCCACCCAGGCGCCCACCAGCTTTGCTTTCTGTTTCAGGATTGCTTTGTCTTTTCGTGGTCTTTTGTGGTTCCATACAAATTTTAGGATTGTTTGTTCTAGCTCTGTGGAAAATGCTGTTGGTGTTTTGATAGGGATTGCATTAAATGTGTGTGTAGATTGCTTTGGGTAGTATAGACTTTTTAACAATGTTTGTTCTTCCAATCCATAAGCATGGAATGTTTTTCCATTTCTTTGTGTCCTCTTCAAGTTCCTTCATAAGTGTTCTATAGTTGTCAGAGTACAGATCCTTTACCTCTTTGGATAGGTTTATTCCTAGGTACCTTGTTTTTGGTGCAATTGTAAATGAGCTTGATGCCTTGATTTTTCTCCTGCTTTGTTATTGGTATATAGATATGACAGATTTCTCTACATTGATTTTTTATTCTGCAAATTTGCTGAATTTATTAGTCCTAGCAATTTTTTGGTGGCATCTTTTGGGCTTTCTACATAGAGTATCATGTCATCTGCAAATAGTGAAAGTTTGCCTTCTTCCTTGCCAATTTGGATGCCTTTTTTTTTTTCTTTTTGTTGTCTGATAGCCAAGGCTAGGACTTCAAGTACTATGTTAAATAACAATGATGAGAGTGGACATCCCTGTGTTGTTCCTGACCACCCAGGAAAAGCTCTAATTTTCCCCACTGATGATGATATTAGCAGTGGGTCTTTTGTATATGGCCTTTATGATGTTGAAGTATGTTCCCTCTATCCCTCCTTTGTTGAGGGTTTTTATCAAGAATTGATGCTGTATTTTGTCAAATGATTTTTAGGCATCTATTGAGAGGATCATATGGTTCTTATCCTTTCTTTTTTCAATTTGGTGTATCACATTGATTGATTTGAAAATATCAAACCATCTCGTAGCCCAGGAATAAATACCACTTGATCGTGGTAAACAATTTTCTTAATGTACTGTTGGATTCAATTTGCTATTATTTTGTTGAGAATTTTTGCATCCATGTTCATCAGGGATATTGACCTATAATTCTCCTATTTTTATCTTAAAGATTTTATTTATTTATTTATTTATTTATTTATTTATTTATGAGAGAGTGAGAGAGCAGGAACAGGGGGAGGAGCATAAGGAGAGGAACAAGCTGACTCCATGCTGAGTGCAGAAGCTGACATGGGCTTAATCTCATGACCCCAAGATCATTACCTGAGCCAAAATCACTTAACTGACTGAGCCACCCAGGAGCCCCTATAATTCCCCTTTTTAGTGGCATCTTTGTCTGATTTTAGAATCAAGGTAATGCTAGCCCTGTAGAATGAGTTTGAAAGATTTCCTTCCATTTCTATTTTTTGGAACACTTTGAGAAAATAGGTATTAACTCTTCTTTTAAGTGTTTCATTGAGTTCCCCTGGGAAGCCATCTGGTTCTGGACTTGTGTTGGGAGATTTCTGATTACAGATTCAGTTTCTTTTCTGGTTTTAGATCTGTTTAAATTTTTTATTTCTTCCTCTTCCAGTTTTGGTAGTTTATATGTTTCTAGGAATTGATCCGTTTCTTCCAGATTGCCCAATTAGTTAGCATATAATTTTTCATAATATTCTCATATAATAATTTGTATTTCTGTGCTATTGGTTGTGATCTCTCCTCTTTCATTCATGATTTTAGTTATTTGGTTCCTTTCTCCTTTCTTTTGACAAGTCTGGCTAGAGGTTTATCCATTTTACTAATTCTTTCAAAGAACCAGCTCTTAGTTTCATTGATCTGTTTTACTATTTTTTGTTTGTTTCTATATCATTTATTTCTTCTCTAATTTTTATTATTTCCCTTCTGCGGCTTTAGGCTTTATTTTCTTTTACTTTTTTAGTTCCTTTAAGTGTAAGGTTGTGTATTTGAGACTTTTCTGCTTCTTGAGGTAGGCCTATCCTGCCATGTACTTCCCTCTTATGACTGCTTTTGCTGCATCCCAAAGATTTGGACTGCTGTGTTTTCATTTTCATTTGCTTCCATGTATTATTTTATTTCTTCTTTAATTTCCTGGTTAACCCTTCCATTCTTTGGTAGGATGTTTTTTAATCTCCATGTATTTGGGGTCTTCCCAGATCTTTTCTTGTGGTTAACTTTAAATTTCATAGCATTGTGGTATGAAAATATGCTTGGTATGGTCTCAGTCTTTTTGTACTTGTTGAGGCCTGATTTGTGACCCAGTATGTGATCTGTTCTGGAGAATGTTCCATGTATACTTGAAAAGAATGTGTATTCTGCTGCTTCAGGATGAAATGTTCTGAGTATATCTGTTAAATCCATCTGGTCCAGTGTGTCATTCAAAGCCATTGTTTCCTTGTTGATTTTCTGCTTAGATGATCTGTCCATTGCAGTGAGTGGGATGTTAAAGTCCCCTACTTTTATAGTATTGTTATCAATGAGTTTCTTTATGTTTGTTATTAACTGATTTATATATTTGGATGCTCACATGTTGGGGGCATAAATATTTATAATTGTTCAGTCTTGTTGGATAGGCTCCTTTATTATGATATAGTGTCCTTATCTCTTGTTACAGTCTTTGCTTTAAAATGCAGTTTGTCTGATATAAGTACGCTACTCCAGCTTTCTTTTGATGCCCATTAGCATGGTAAATGGTTCTCTATCCCCTCACTTTCAATCTGCAGGTATCTTTAGGTCTAAAATGAGTCTTTTGTAAGCAGCATACAGATGGGTCTTTTTTTTTTTTTAATCCATTCTGATACCCTATGTCTTTTGATTGGAGTGTTTAGTCCATTTCAATTCAGAGTGATTATTGACAGATATGAATTTAGTGCCATTGTATTACCTATAAAGTCAGTGTTTCTGGAGATTTTCTCTGTTCCTTTCTAGTCTTTGTTGCTTTTTGTTCTTTCTCTTACACTCAAGGAGTCCCCTTTATTACTTTTTGCAGGGCTGGTTTAGTAGTCACAAACTCTTTTATTTTTTTGTTTTTCTGGGAAACTCTTTATCTTTCCTTCTACTCTGAATGTCAGTCTTGCTGGGTAGAGTATTCTTGGCTGCATATTTTTCCCAATCAACACATTGAATATATCATGCCACTCTCTTTTGGCCTGCCATATTTCTGTGGAGAGATCTGCTGTGAACCTGATTTGTCTTCCCTTTTCAGTTAGGGATCTTTTTTTCTTTGCTGCTTTCAGGATTCTTTCCTTATCTGTAATTTGCAAATCTTACTATCATATATCTTGGTGTTGGCCTCCTTTTGTTGACTTTGATGGGAGTTCTGTGTGCCTCCTGGATTTGGATGTCTATTTCTTTCCCCAGTTTAGGGAAGTTTTCAGCTAGACTTTCCTCTAATTTATCTTCTGACCCTTTTTCCCTCTCTTCTTCCCTCTCCATCCTCTCCTATGATACAGATGTAATTACACTTTATGGGGTCACAGAGTTCCCTAAGTCTACATCTGTGATCCAATATTTTTTCCCTCTTCTTTCAGCTTCATTATTTTCAATAATTTTATCTTCTATATCATCAATTCATCCCTCTGTTTCTTCTATCCTTGTGATCATTACATCTAGTCAGTTCTGCATCTAGGTATAGCATTTTTTATTTTGGCCTGGCTTTCCGGTCTTTTATCTCACAGTAAGGGACTCCCTGGTGTCTTCTATGCTTTTCTCAAGACCAGCTAGTATCCTTATGATTGAATTTTTTAAATTCTGGTTCAAGCAGGGGCACCTGGGTGGCTCAGATGGTTAAGTGGCCAACTCTTGATTTCAGCTCATGATCTCAGCGTCCCAGGATTGAGCCCTGAATTGGGCTCCCTGCTCAGTGAGGAGTCTGCTTGAGACTCTCCCTCTTATTCTGCCCCTCTCCTTGCTCACTCTTTCTCTCTCTCTCAAAATAAATAAATAAATAAATCTTTTGAAAAATACAAATAAAATAAAAAAATTCTGGTTCAAGCATATTACTTATATCTGTTTTGATTAGATCCCTGGCTGTGACCTTTTCTTGTTGTTTCTTTTGGGATGAATTCCTCTGTCTTGGCATTTTTTCCAGGTCTCTGTGTTCTGTGTATTAGGACAGCCCATTACATTTTCTGCTTCTGAGAGTAAGGTTATATTAAGAAGAAGCCATATACTGTCCAGGGCCTAATGCTTCAGGAAGTGTTTCTGGTGTATGTTGTTTGTACTCTGCTGTTGTATTTTGGCTTCTCTCTCCCTTAAGTCAGTCCTCTGCAGAGTTCTTCCTTGCCTGCTGTAGGGAGTGTTTGGACCTTGTCCAATGTGTGGTGAGTTTTAACCAGGTGTGTTTAGGTCTGTTTGTTAAAAGAGCCTGGATCCTGTTTCCCCTAGAGCTGAAGATCTGCAGCACACTATGGTCAGTACACTTGGTTTGTGTGACAGGTTTGTGCTGGTCTTCTGAGGGAAAGCCCCACTGCTGCTCTGACTCTCAGGCACACTTGCCCTAGTTTAGAAGCACCTGCAGAGTGCAGGGGGTGGAACTTCATGTAAGCGAGTCAAGCCTCCACTGTGCTTGACCTCTCTTGTGCTGCTCACTGAAGTCCATCCATGCTCATGAGCAGGGGTAAAAATGGTGGCAGCCAGCTCTCTTGTCCCCAGAGAGGGGAGTTTGCACTGATTGCTGTTCAGGAAGCCCTCACAGAAGAATTGACAATATCCTCATTTGTCCTAGGTATCCCTGAGATCCCTGTTTTCATTCTGTGTCCAAGCCATCTGCCCACCCCTATCACAGTGCTCCAGTGTTTTATCTTAGGCTCACTGGCTGAGATTCAAAACGCCAAATTTTAGGGACCCAGCATGGCATGGATCCATGCTGATCCTCTAGTGGAGGGTCTTGCCATGATGTGGCTGGTGCCAGTTTGTCCCAGAAGGGCATCACACAAATGTGCAGGGCCTTGGATTTTATGGTGAAGTGAAGCTTAAAGCCCATATCCCTCAGCAGGTGCCCTCAGCAGGTGTCTGCTTGTTGCTAATGAATGGGGCAGCTCAATGGCACCTGCTGGCTCTTTTGTCCCTGGAGAGACAGTGCTACCTCTCCCACATGCACTCTAAGAAGGGGGACTGTCTCTCCCAGTGTGACCCACGGGATCCTCTTACTATGCTGTCTTCTCCCAGGCCTCTGCCCTCCTTCTCCACTGGAGCACCTGTACACCCCCAAGCTCCACCCCTCTATGGCCCAGACTTCTAAAACTTCAGACTTTGTGCTCTGCTACTTCTAAAAACTCATGATAATTAGCCCCTCTCATTTTCCCTATTGATGGTTTTTGGGAAGTGTTTTTCTTGTGCAATGCCCAGTGTTCTGTTCTCCCTCTCTTTCTCTTTCTCTCCCCCTTCCTTTTTCTCCTCTCTCCCTGATCATGGCTCCCTTCCTTCTGCATCACTGGTAATTCTTTTCTCCCCCAAATCACATTTCCACACCTCCTAACTTCCACAGTGTGGCCTCTTGTCTTCTAGTTGTGCAGTTTGTTCTCAGTCCTCAGATACATTTCCTGGGTGTTCAGAATGATTTGTTATTTATCTGGCTGTGTTCAAGGGACAAGGCAAGCATAGGATCCTCCTACTACTCTGCCATCTTAACTCTACTTTTATCCATTTTACTGGTGTCTTAAATAAGAGTTCTCAATAGCAGTTACTTTATAGGATTTAATGGAAACCCTGTATTGACTGAATGAATTTGTCAGAGCACTTTTCTTTGATATAAATGACAAAGGGCTTTCTTTAGAACCTGTCTTCTTAGATCCGGAGCCATTTCAAGATTCTCCAAGGCTTAGGGTCCTGGTGAGACGCATAGTCCAACCATGATGCCATCAGGTATTTCTATGTGAGTTTATGTATTTTATTTTTTTAGCTTGAGATTTATTTAGAGCATTTTGCACAACAGTTTCTTCCTAATGTGACAATGAAGGTTTTTGTCTCTGTTCCATGATGTTCAGTGATTTTACCTGCTGGCCTACCCAAGAACAATATTTGGTGTTTGGTGGTAGAAGCTGAGCATTTTGCTTTTAGTGTGACAGCACTCATCTAACATTCCTCATGTTATTACAGTTGCATGACAAAAGTATCTTACACATTTAGGAAATCCACAGTTAAACTTTCTTTAAATACTCAAAAGTAAATTGCTTCTTTTATTTTTCATCTTTTATGAGTTAGAAGAAGATTGTTGGGGAAGATTTGAGTACCATTTGTTGCTTCTTAATGCATTAATAATATTCAAATATATGTATTTATATAGGCATTCTGTAGGTTTTTAGAAACTTGTGATGAACAATCAAGAAATATTTATGCTAATAATTTTAGTTAAATGCAAGGAAGAAAAATATTCACACTATTTAAATTTAACTTGAGATGTCTCAACTAATTATTCATGTAACCAGAATCAACTTTCAGTTGGAGTTCATAGTTTCAACCCCAGACTATAATTTGATTTTATCTTACTTTCACTTGACTCAAAACACTACATTGTAAAAACAGTAACAACAAACCCATGCTCATGTTACTATAATTGAGATACGAGTTCATAAGTGAAAGAGGGAAAATTATACCAGAGTAGTAGGAGAAAGTTCCATTGATTAACTGTATTTGAGCAATACGCTTTTTTCTGGTCTCTCCACATCCAATCTTGGTCCTTCCACTCAGCTTTTATCACTGAAGGTAGAATAATTATGATACCACTCCACTTAGATGATAGTAAGTCTTCTTGTTCTCTAATGATGAAAATCTTCAATGTTACATAAAAGACCCAACATGTTCTGAACCCAAAATTAGCTCACTGGTCTTATTTCATGTCATCCTCCTTTATATTTCCTGTGTTCTAGGCACATTGGGTTTATTTCATTTTCTCAAAACATCATTCTCATTTGGTAGGACTTAAATTAATTGAGACAATGTATGTAAATCACTTAAAACAGTGCATGGCATATAGCAAGATTTCAATAAATGTACTATCATTTACATATTTTGTTCAAGAATATATGAAAGAAGGAGCAAGAATAACTTAAAGACTAAAGTCAAGTTCCATTTTCTCCAGAAATCTATCACTTTTAGCCTCTATGGGAGTTAATTATTTTGGAGGTAGTAGAAAGCATGGAAAAGTTAATGACATCAAATTGGGATATTTTGAGGGTCTGCTGCTTTAAGACATATAAATAAAAATGTTGTTTAGACAGCTGCAAAAGTTTACCAGATACATAGAGATGTCACTGTTAGTAATTCTGTAGAATGGTAAATAAAAGAATTATACTTTAAAAAGGTTAAATTATATACTTAAGATCAAACTATCAGTGACAAAGAAGACCGTAATCCTATTTTGGCATCCTGCTCAGGGCTATTTCTTCTATACCAGGTATGTCCCTTTAAAACATGGATGGAGGCCAGCTGAGTCAGGAGACAGGCAGGTGGCCACAGGTGAACCCAAACTGGGAAAAAAGTCAAAGCCACAGAGAAGGCCTAGTCTGAGAAAGAGCGGGACAACTAGGAAAAGTGCAGTGTTTCAACATCCAGAAAAGAAATTCCAAAAATGTGTACGCGAAAATTTCAAAAAGCCACTATGATCAATCCAGACAGAAAACATCTGATGCCTGGTAACTTCTTGCTGAGGGCTAGTGAGACCCTTTCCCATACAAGCAGTCTTTCTAGCATTTGCACATGGAATGTGAATGAAGTCCTGCTGGGCTTGTCATATTTGCCTGCTGAATCAGGTTGGCTACACATGTATTATCAAAGCCCTGGATATTATCTTCATTCACTCTTATAGTATGTATTAGGATCTAAAGAAACTAAAGAGGCTGTGCTTACTATTCTCACCTTTGCTTTGAAATGATGATTCAGATTTTGGTAGGGAAAGGAAGAAATAAGGACTAAATGTCTGATTATATTAACTTGTTCAATAATAAAACTTGTATTCTTGGTTAATTTCTAAAGATAACAGAATAATGGATCACTGAGTAGGGATTAAGTGCATCTCATCCTGGGAGGAGGCTGTCTGTTCTGAATATAGTTAATGGGACCATGAAGGGATTTAAACTGTACGGATTGAAAGCATATAAAAATAAATACTATGCATAAGAAATGATGTCATAAAACAAAAATAAATAAATAAAATGTTGAGAGAGTTATCCTATAGTTTTTAGCTACCTAATTATAGGTTAAAACATCTCTAGTGATAAACAGACTTTTAGATCATCACAATTTCAGAATTAATGATTAAAATAATTAATATTAGTAATCAAAAAATTTAAAAAGCATCGAAGTATGTAATTCCTTTAGATAAAAATTCTTAGCAAAAATTTATGGAGTTTTTAGTAATACTTTATTAGATAACTATCCCATTATACAATTTAACAATTCAAAATATATTTCTCCAAATATCCAAAGATGTATAGGCAGAAATTCTCCCTGGTTATTAATAATAAATATAAGAATAGCCTCAGTGAGCCTGAGGAGATCTCCTTACTGAAATTATGTGCCCTGACTTTGGTTTGGGTTTCTCAGAAAAGAAAACAAAAGATGAGAGTTGGATGTGATACATTTTCCCTCATTCAATATTTCATTACCTTTTTTTGCAATTAATGTATACACTTAACATGCAGGAACATTATGGAAAGGTTAGCTTTATTGATGGAGTGTGATCACTTATAGTTAAATATTTCCCTCAGTCTTAGGGTGGCATCTGTTACTAGAGTTAAAAATGAAAACTGAAGAACATGTGAGAATCTGAATAGACGGCAATGTGTAAAGCTCGGTAGCCACCTAAAACAAGTAGCATAAGTTAAATTATTTAATTTTTCAATAGAAAAGACTCTTCAAGATGAACCTAGAATGGCATATTTTATACAAATGTTCTAGAATACATAAAAATCTAATGATAGGTAGCAGTAAAGCAACATGATACAAACTGAGCACAAATCTTTCAAGTGCTGATTCTCTCTCTCTCTCTTTTTTTTTTTTAAGCTAATAGACCACTGGGAGTAAAATGTCAAATGCTGGAGAAATATCGTTTATAATTTTTTTGTCCTTGCCTGTTCTCATCACCAACAGTTCTCAATTAATCCAACTATGAGGCTAGTAACTAAAAATCCACTGCCTTCTTCACACAGAGGTGAAGGCTTTATCTCACCTTAATGTGTTGAGTTCCTAAGTATTATAGGAAAGAAGGTGTGTTGTTAAAAGCAAAGAGAAATTACAAATCAGTTTCACTTTATGCGACGAAAATGAGTATAAGTTCTTTAAAAATTTTTTTTCCTGATATGCTTCATATTTTAGAGGGCTTTTCTGCCTCCGAAGTCACTTGTAGAAGTAAACGATCTCCTGTCTTTCTTTTTTTTTTTCTTAAGTCATTCTTTTTTTTTTTTTTAAGATTTTATTTATTTGACAGAGAGAGACACAGTGAGAGAGGGAACACAAGCAGGGTGAGTGGGAGAGGGAGAAGCAGGCTTCCGGCTCAGCAGGGAACCCCATGCGGGGCTCGATCCCAGGACCCTGAGATCATGACCTGAGCTGAAGGCAGATGCTTAACAACTGAGCCACCCAGGCGCCCCTCTCCTGTCTCTTTCAACACAGAAAATTCCACTAGATTGTTCCTGCTTTTTACTGTGCAATGCCCTACCTTTCAAGATTTTTAATTTTTTAATTTTTTAAATGTTTTTAGAAGATTTTATTTATTTATTTGACAGAGAGAGACACGGCTAGAGAGGGAACACAAGCGGGGGAGTGGGACAGGGAGAAGCAGGCTTCCCGCATAGCAGAGAGCCAGGTGCCTATGCTGGGCTGGATCCCAGGATTCTGGGATCATGACCTGAGCCGAAGGCAGATGCTTAAAGACTGAGCCACCCAAGCGCCCCTCAAGATTTTTTAAATAGGGTTTTTAAGAACCTTTATCTATTGTTTATAATTTTATTATATAGCAGTATTGCTATGAGTTTTCACTTGTATTTTGCAACAGTTTTGTCCTGGGAGAAAAAAGGAAAGTGAGATTATTGTCCAACATGATGAGTACAATAATTCCTTTTTCCCTCGAGTGTGGTCATCCTTTCCTTTTCTCTCCCATCCAATAGCAAAGGCATTTTCTCAATAACAGACTGGACTGCGGTGGGAGCCAGGAGGAATGAGAGAAATACTGAAGCTAGAGATGATACATTTTGAAGTTTATGAAAATGTGAAGGTCAAATATTGGTGTACTAATTCTCTCTCTCATTTCCTAAGTCATCTATTTTCATCTATTTGTATCATCTTTCAATCTACCTCTCATTGAGCACATATTACCCTAAAATTTACAAAGATATCTTCTGTCAACAGAATATTAGCCTAAGTTGGAGAAAAATAAAGCATAGTGGTATAGTAATTACACTTTACTGTATCTAATTGCATAACTCTTCAAAAATAGTGGGATTTTTTTTGTCTTTACATAATATGTATAACTTCTGCATCTGCCATCCTATGTTCCAATAAAAGATTTAGAATAGATCAAGTGTAGAATAGAACTGATTCTTAATACTGATAATTATAAAAAAGAATTTGCTATTATTATTCTTTTTGAAGTGAGCAGAATATGTATCATACACAGGAAGAAATTAAATGCATAATTAATGTACAATTTTAGTAAGTACAAATAGTTCATTTGACTTTGTTACTCTTTTGCATTGGTCTTGTATTGCTTTAATCTTTAGTGATTGAAGTACAAAGGTCTGCTTTCCTTTGTTTTTGTCTTTAAGGGGAAGGATTATTTAATGACTTCTTTTTCCTCAGGTTTTTTTGTCAGTTGATAAGGATAAGACTTCAGTAGATGAAGTCACAATAGGCAGTAACCAAGCAAGACTGTTGCTTAAGACATATTGATTTTAATTAAGCAAAAGACATTTTGAACTACCAAGTTTTCTAGATAGTGAGAATTATCCATATACAACTAAGAAGATTTACAAATTGAAGAATGTGTTTTATAAATACTATATTGTTTTCATATTATAAATGTTATGCATATTCATTATAGAAACCTTAGGAAACACAGGAAGTTTTAAAAAAGACATTTTTAAAAACTCATAGCTCCCAGCCAATAATATATAGCAGCTAGTAATAGATTCTGGTATTTTCCCTACAATTCTTTGTGTAGTGTGTGTTTATTTGTATGTTCTCATGTGTAACAATAAACATATATGATGTATAATATGAATATATAATGCATTAAAAGTGCTGCACCCTTTTCCACTTGATACTATATTTTAAATATTTTCTGTATTTTGATGAATAAGCATATAAAAATAAATACTATGCATAAGAAATGATATAAAACAAAAGATGTTAGATATTTAGGGTTATTCAAAATCTGAAGTTATTATAACTGAAGCTGGTGTTTATTCTGAAATACTTCAGGAAATATATAGAATTTCTTCTTGAATTCAGATTCGCTTATTTCTTGACTCAATTCAGTTAAAACTCTGCATGGTCATGGCCTGCTACATGGAGGGCGCCTGGGTGGCTCAGATGGTTAAGCGTCTGCCTTTGGCTCAGGTCATGATCCCAGGGTCCTGGGATTGAGTCCCACATCGGGCTCCCTGCTCCTTGGGAGCCTGCTTCTCCCTCTGCTTCTCTCTCTCTCTCTCTGTCTCTAATGAATAAATAAATAAAAATCTTTAAAAAAAAAAAGAGCCATTATATTTTCCAAAGAATCGAGAAGGTGGAAGGAAAATATGAGTATGCTGAGAAGTATGAAACATATAAAATAGACCCAATTTGAACTTCTAGAGATGAAAAATACATTGGATAGGCTTAATAACAGATTAAGCACTACAAAAGAAAAGATTATAGAACTTGAAGATAAAACTTCAGTAGTAAGGACTTTACCTGAAGTGCAAAAGCAAAGTTCCAGTTTAGTATTAAGTATTAATAAGTATTGGTATTAATAAGAAATGGACATTTCTGATGAGCCTGAGTGGGGTGGCCCAGTGTAGTCCAAAAGAGACTGGACTGTAGTTTGGACTGGAGCAATAACAATTTCTTAGTTGAGTTCCTTAAGGCTTTGTCATGGCTATGTTAGTAAGAATTTGCATCAAAATATTCTCTATACACTATGACAGATACATGATTAGCATCTAGTTCTCATTATGGAATGTATGCTTAGATGTTCTCAACAAATCCTGGAAAGTAATTTCTATGGCAAAAGTCCCAAAATAGTGATCCATAGAGGGCAAAACTGACACATAGATATCCTCTCTTTTGCTAGTACAATTAAAGTTTAATTTGAATGCCTTCAGGTAAGCGCATGTCTTCTTCATGTTGCCATAGATTCCATAATACCCAGCCTCTGAAATAATTTGAATTGTGACTTCCTTTTGTTAGGGTATTTACAAGGTTTCCTGAACTGCCTAAACTCTACATAACTACAAGAGACAAAGGCAAAAATAGGCAACCATTGCCTTGTATGTAAATTTGTCTTAATAAGACTAATTTGTATTGGGGACTCTACACATTTACCTGTACAGTACCAGAAATACTAAAAAAAAAAAAAAATTGTATAGCTGTTCACAGGCAAAGCACTTATGTCAAGCGTATCTAAATATATATCTTGGTTTCTCCTTCGAAAATATTTCCAGAAATGATATGAACCTAATGATAGCAAAAAAAGATAAATAACTGCACGTTGTCTACCAAAATGTGCTGAGGTATTAAGGAAGCTAAACCTGGAAAATAAAATTCAGACTTCTTAAAACAACTGGGTAAATTCCTTCATTTTTAGTATAGCAGGTTCAGTGTTTGACCTGTAAAGCTAATAAAGATTGGAGACCTCACTTTCTTCTTGACAACCACTGTTGAGCTCTTTGCTTGCAGTTCAAGCTGAAGAGCTTTCCTACTAAGATTTTTTTTCTACCTCATCTTCTTGCAAATGAAGGCTCTTCCTTACTTTGTCCTTAGCTGTGGAATATAAGATCACTAACCTCTTACCTCTGAAACAAATAATACATTATATGTTAAAAAAAAAAAAAAAGAAGAAGAAGAAGAAGATAGCAGGAAGGGAAAATGAAGGAGGGGGGAATCGGAGGGGGAGATGAACCATGAGAGACTATGGACTCTGAGAAACAAACTGAGGGTTCTAGAGGGGAGGGGGGTGGGGGGATGGGTTAGCCTGGTGATGGGTGTTAAAGAGGGCACATACTGAATGGAGCACTGGGTGTTATACGCAAACAATGAATCATGGAACACTACATCAAAAACTAATGATGTAATGTATGGTGATTAACATAACATAATTAAAAAAAAAAGATCACTAACCTTTTGCTGATTACTAACTGTTGCTGAATGAAGCAAAGATTTAATTGTTCAGATAATCCTCCAGCCTTCATGTATCAAATGTCCTTTATACTTTGAATTTGAGCAACCTTTGGATTACTCTCTCATACATGAAGTTACTTCATTTCATTACTGAGTTTCATAATTCATAATTGATGTAACTAAAGAAAAGTTAAGGGTAAGGGATTTGAGCCCACTATAGATTATTATTTCTACATGGTCATTTGGACATTTAAAATTGTACTTGATAATATTTCATGGTAATTCTGCAAATTTAAAAAATGAATATTCCTAGCATTTGGAGTTTTATGACATTTCCTGGTAAAATTACTGTTCTGTAACTTAGCAGAGCCAGAAACAAGTCCCTCATCAACCTGATAACACTGTCTACTTGAGAGAGTGATCATGTTCATTTATAGGTGATTTCTTTTGCTCAATTTTATTTTGAATTCTGCTTTCCTCTGGGTCATTTCTATGTCAGGCCACAGAAAATCTCTCAAGACTACTTCTTGTGAAGTTGAGAGGCCCCTATTTATTTTTCTGTTACAAGTGTTTACTTTTTCCAGAGCACATCTTTTCTCCTAAAGAAAATTTTGCATCTATTTAAATGTTTTGTCACCTTTCCCTTGCCAGGCTTACTGACTTTTAAACCTAAGCATTTGGAGGGCGCCTGGGTGGCTCAGTTAGTTAAGCAACTGCCTTCGGCTCAGGTCATGATCCCGGAGTCCTGGGATCGAGTCCTGGGATCGAGTCCCACATCGGGCTCCCGGCTCAGCGGGGAGCCTGCTTCTCCCTCTGACCCTCTCCCCTCTCATGCTGTTTCTCTGTCTCTCTCTCTTTCTCTCAAATAAATAAATAAAATCTTTAAAAAAAAAAACCTAAGCATTTGGAGTGTACAAATTCAATGATGTGTGCTAAGTTTTCCATCTATTTTAGACAAAGTACATCTACCCCTTCACCTTTACCTAGCTGCTCAGTACTATCTTCCAAAGAACCCAAGCATATCTGGCAGGTGTTATATATCTTGGCTGAATCTATGCTGCTTTCCAGCATTGTGAGATGAGTCTATACTAGGCTTGGAAGAAAATGGAAGAAAGTATATGTAGCTTTATTACTGTACCTTATATTTTAGTTTTAAGGTAGGTAATTTATGAAACTAATAACTCCTGGGTACACAAATGGATGATTTGAAAAAAAAATCTAATAATTAACACCTACTTTGTGTCTGGTATTATAACTAGGTATATTTACAGTTTCTTACAAATGTAAATAGGAAGAAGCATCACTAAAATGATGTTCTCTTCTAGTATTTTTTAATCTAATATATATAGGCTCCACTTCAAAGTCATTATGAATAAGAAATTACTTTTAATAGTGTTTGTAATAGTTTCCTATTGCAGTTTTAACAAAATACCACAAATGTAGTGGCTTAATACAACACACATTTATTCTTTTACACTTCTGGGGGTGAGAAGTCCAAAATTAGTTACACTGGGCCAAAATCAAGGTGTCGGCAGGCTGTGCTCTCTCTAAGGCTCTAAGGGGAGAATCTCTTTCTTTGTTTCTCCAGCTTCCGGAGCAGCATTCCTTGTATTCCTTGGCTGGTGGGCCTTTCTTCCATCTTTAAAACCAGCAAAATTTCATCTTGCTTCAGTAGTCACATTGTTTTCTGTTTTTGTAGTCAAGTTTTCCTCTGACTCCCTCTTATAACACACCTAATTACTTTTAGGACCCAACCAGATAATCCAGGACAATCTTAAAAATCCTTAGGTTAACATCTTCAAAGTCACTTTTGCCAAAAAAAGTGAACACTCACAGGTTCCAGGGCTTAGGACCTGGGCATTGTTGGGGTCACTTTCAGCCTCTCACAGAGTCTGAAGCAGCTCCTTATCTAAGGATTTTAATTTATTTTTTAAATGAAGCCACTTATTGGGAATGATTAAATTTGCACTATGAAATAAAGACCATGCAGTTTATTAAAGAGTTCATCTAAACATATTTGTATATGTTCAACTATCAACATTAAACTGAGGTGTTGTATGTTGTGTTCCTTTCAAAGTCTATTCTCTGAAAATCTAATGAAAATCTAATGAAATCTAAGCCAGTGTAAACATAGAAAATGCCCTATCCCTACCCTCTCCTTTCAGCATTTTGATTTTGAATTACCCACCATCCTGTTTGCTGCCAGGGACAGTTTCAGTTGGAGTTATCTTTATCTGTTTAGGTCTTAACTTTAAGGAGAATATTTGCCAAGGATTTCTATTTTTCCCAACTATTTTCTTCTTAAATGTAAAATACAAGTGCTGGATTGTGTACTTTATATTAAAAAGCAGCTAAAATATTTAGATCACACAAGAAAAAATTGAGCACGATAAAAATCAGTGGAGGGAAAGTGGGAAAACGTTTTAAGTGAAAATAACACCAGGGGTAGAGGTGAGAGAAAGTTCATGTGTCACCTTCCATGGGATCTGAGTTCCTGCAAACTGAACAGTGTCCCCTTATGTTCTCTTAATACTTACTGTGCTGGGATCACTTACTTTATTTCCAGCCAGACTGAAGGCAGGATTGTGGCTTTTCCTTGCAGCTTCAACTTCCAGTTCTATGTCTGGAATATAATTGCAGAACAAATATTTGAAGCAAATTGGATTGGATTGTATAATAGGATGTGAAATATGAATTTGATCAAGGCAAAAATGCATGTATGTGTAAGAATTGGAGTGGAAGCACGTAAGAATAGAAATGGGTCACATTATTGAATTCCTTTAAAACCAAGAGGGAAAATTTGATCCGCAAACTACATTAAGGTTGAACAGTAAAGGGCAGTTCATAGAGTCTTTAATTCTGACCTAAGATAATGAGAGTCTGATTCATGGTTAAATCCGTGAATGTAGAGGAAGAGATAAAAACACAGGTGGGTAGAAGAAAGAAGGAAAATTTCAAAGGAAAATGGCTAGGATAATATTGCCAACCGGATCTTTTAATGTATTTGTATGCAAGCTTGTTATGCATTTTTTAAAACTCTTTATTATTCAGCTTGAAAGCAATATTCATAATTTTGGCCTCTTTGTTTTTGGAAGATTTTTCCAGGTTTTGAAGTTATTCTGAAAACTGAATTTTAAAAATCATATTTCACCACTTCCTGCAGTATTTCCATCATTTTATTTATTCCAAGTCTAATGATTTCAAGTTACTAGGTGCAAGTCACCATTCAGCCATACCTTCTGTATTTATGAATTAGAGCTTTAATATTATTTCCCAATGTTGCTTCAGTAATATTTAATTTGGTCAGGAATCAGATTCACTCAAATACTAATACAGATATTTCTACTGTGTCCAATAAATGTTATCTCATTTGCCTATATGAATAAATAAAAATTTCCAATACTACTAACTTTACTTTGTGAAAATGACATTTTATGAATTTAATCTTTTCTTGGTCCAAGTCATTCTTTCTGGTCATACATTTATATTACAATCCCTGTAATAAAAATAAAATAGAAGATGAATCATTTAATTATTTAATTCAAGAAATATTTGTTGTATAACTACTACATTCATAGCACTGAAAGGAGCACATAATCCATGTGTTTTAAAGCTTTCATCTAATTTAAATTTTTTTTATTTTAATTCCAGTGTAGTTAACATACAGTGTTATGTTAGTTTCAGGGATACAATATAGTGATTCAACAATTCTATACATTACTCAGTGCTCATCATGATAAGTATACTCTTTAATCCCCATCACTTATTTCACACAAAGCCACACCCATCTCCCCTCTGGTAACTGGCACTTTGTTCTCTATAGTTAAGAGCCCATTTCTTGGTTTGTCTCTCTTTTTGTTGAGGACTTTCATCCAATTTTTAAACTTTTCCAAATCTACATCTTCCCAAAGACTGACTGTATGGCTCCCATCTCTATCTTGACATACCTAAATATTCCTATTATTTCTTTAGTCTACTGTAAGTAAATCACATGAATAAATGGTATAAATACACTTAATTAATTCTTTAGTTTATTTTGACTGAAAATATATATCATGTACAATTTATTTCTACCTTTATTATCCCAGTTCAAGAATATCTTCAAATTCTATTTTTTTTAGTCCAGAAAACATTTACTTTAAAATATTAATTGTTTGATTTGAGTTTTTTATAATATGTCAATTTTAAAGTAACCCTTGATAATTTTTTACCATACACTTTCAACTAAATATGTAGTTTCTTTGAGACCCTTTTTGAAGTGATAGTGACATTCTTGAAATAAGGGGCACTTTCTCTCTAACTTCAATTAATCTTATTAAGTTATAAATATTTGTTGAGTAAAAAAATGAAAAAAAATGGAACAATAAAATATGTTTTTTGCTAAGAGTGCTTTGTGGGACATAAAATATAATGTTTCTTATAGATTTTATTAATCAAAAAAATGGTAACATATTGACTTATATCAATTTGTTTACAAAGTCCTATTCATATACAAGTATTATTACTCTAATAGAAAATTTTAGTGAAAGAAAAGCATTGGGGAGAACCAGCTGTTAGAGTTGAAGTTATGGTTATTATTTAGTTATATAGATGGTGAGTGTTATGTGAAGTGGAGGGTCAAGGAGCTGCAGAATGACTATTTAGGGATTGTGGTAACATAGTTTCTTGGTTGCTGGTTCCCAGAAACAATCCAAAATAAAAAATAACTGGGAGAAGAGTCTCTTCTTTCTACTACCTTAGAGATGATTCCGTCTTTAAGACCTATGTACAATTTCTAATATCTGTATAGTAGAGGGTCAATCTTGTTCAAAAATCTATATCCTTAACATCACATTTTTTTCAAGTCCTGCCTTTTCCTCTAACGTTAATATTCTTAACTTTTTTTGTTGTTGTTACAATTATTCCAGTTTATAACATTCTGTTGTTTACTTGCTTACTGGATTATTTTACACCTAAACATGATAACCATCCTATGCTGCTAAAAGAGCTCATCACCTTGCTATTACTTTAACATTGCTATTGACCAGAGGGATAGAAATGACATGGTGACTCACCCCAGTCAGTGACATGCAGAGCATTTAAAGGGAAGATGTGTAGACCTTCTTGCATAACTTCAAGGGATAGGGTAATCATCAAAGGATACTAGAGCATATCACAGGAACATTTGACTAAGCAGTAGAAATCATGGTCAGCACCTTCTGTAGGGAGGTGTGAATAGAATAAATCTCTCTTTTAGATTTGCAAATGAGAGAATATATATACATATATATATGCACACACATATACATAATATGTTCTATTGTTATTTTAAATTAGTCTAAAGAAAGAAAATATGGACATTGTGAGTTTAAAGTAGAAATCAAAATATTTAAGAAGTAGACCATTCAATATAAAGTGGATTCTTATTCTTATTCTTAGATTGAATATACGCTTCATTTATGAAGTCAAGGATCTTACTATTTATATGTATTTTGTCTGCTGGATAGTGTTTAACTCTTTCTCTGCCCCTAAGCCTATGTCTTCCTGGATCTCTAACTCATGGGAGGAATTGAAAATTGCATGAAAATGAGGTGGTTTCTTTCTCACATTATTTTGTCATTTTAACAATGGACAAAAGTTCCATTTTCTTGCCTTTTTAGGGTTTTAAATAGTTTCTTCATTATAAGAAATGATAGAAAACTCATTTTCTATGACTTTTAGAACATATTTACCTTAAAGGATTGTTGTGAAGATGGAATAAGATAATCACACATATAATGTGCCTGATTCATAAAGTTATCTGGATTCCATTGGAAAGGAGAGGATACAAAGAGCTCCACTGGTCCTTTTTTTTTTTTTTTACACGTACAACTGTGAATCTTTTTAAATAATTAATAAGACTCAATTTCTCTATTAGCATAGGCTAAAATCTGTAACATCCCTCTGCCATATGCAAATCTTAGAGGCTTCTGACAATGAAGTGATTTATTTCACACTTACATCTAAGAATAATGACAATTGGTAGGGTGGGTTTAGAGGAAGGCTCCTTTATATAGTTTTGCTAAATCCCAGGCTCTTTCAGTCTAGTGGCTTGATTAACATCTAAGATTTGAGTATCCCACTGGATTTTCTGTTTCCATCCAGCAGATGAAAGGAGAGAAAACATGCAGGGAATTTTAGAGTAGGTTTTATGGGCCCCGGAGGTGGCATTCACTGCTGCCCATATTCTATTGGCCAAATCTTAGTTACCTGACTATACTGATGAACAACAAAGCCCAGGAAGTAAAGATACCATTTGTTGCATATTTAGCAGCTAGACTGTAGCTAGTCTCTGCCATGATGATGATGATAATGATGGTTGTTGGTTTGGAATAATCATTGTTATTAATTTCATCCTGAATGTGCACCTAAGATGTTCTGGATTAGAAACATATCAGTCATTTGTCACTGTTGTTGTCCCCCTTTACCCCAGTGTTTACTCCTGCAGTACACAATGAAAGACAACTAGTAAAATCTCCTATGATAATGACTTCACACCCCATGAGGGGATGAAAAAAAATGGATTTTAAATGCCTCTGTACTGTAGAAAAGCTACCTTCTGCACATATCCAAAAAATGAGGGGAAAAAGAAAAACTTCTGTTCCTTTGAGATGGGAAGAAAAGGGTAATGGGTTCTCCAACCTTTTGGAATATAAATCTCTCCAATGGGCAGGCAAACCCCATTATCTCCAGCTTATATGACCTAGAGATGTCACCAAGATCCTGAGTCTCAGTCTCTTGAAATGTAAACACATACTTCCTAAGTTATGTAAACATCTCTTGAGTTCCCTCACTATCTATACATTGTAAACTGATTTCCCAAGTGTTGCTCATAGCCCAAACCTCAAGGTTCAACACAAAGTATTGAGAGTCAGCATACTGCAGGAATATTAAAATATTTTCTTAACAGCCTGCAATGATAATGACGTCAATAAGCTAATATTATTGAACACTTTTCATGTGATATAACTATTTCAATTTGTTACTTAGAATTTATAGTATCTTATTAATCACTACAACCCAAGGCAATGACTACCACTTGAATCCCATTTTACAGATGAGAAAACAAAGACACAACAGAGATTTTACCTTGTTTATTGTTGGCCCCCTTAAAGCCAACACAGTATCTTTCAAAAAGAATAGCTCTTGGTAACTATTTTTGAACAAATGATTAAGAACAGATTCTGAGTACACATGTAGCTAATCTCTCATAAATAGTTATAGTCTATCCAGTTTTTTTCCTCCTGAGGACCACAGTCTATGGAGTAAACCAAGGGAGAAGCAGGTAACTGGTGAGAATGCATTAACTTTGGACAAATTAAGAGCCTTTCATCATCTATTTAGTTTGCTTAATCATAAATTATAATTTAAATTTCTACTGATGCTTACTAAAACAAAAGCATACTCACAATAAAGGGTAAAAAGATGTAGGGGAGGTGGCCCAAGCCTGAATTCTGACATCTTCTGTTCCTCCTGGAACAGTATGAGCTTGGCCACTCACTTCACCTTCTCCTCCAGCTATCGGGACCCAAGGTCCATGCAGTTACCCAGACACTGGGTCCAGCTTCTCAGCAGCATGGCCAGAATCTATGCAGGCGCTGGGAGTCAGGCTTATGGATCTTGGTGTCCCTTTCTGCCAGCTTACAGGCCAGCTGGAAGTCCTGGGGCATGACCATGGGGATGGCCAGGGGCCTGGTGGGCATAGGGTGCATCCAGGGTGAGAAAGGGACTATGTAAGACCTGAAAGTTTGTCTGCCCTCCTATGTAGAGAGGGTGAGGAGCTGGAAGGCTGATAACCAGAGACTGGAGATCAAAATCTGGGAACACCTGGAGAAGAAAGAAACCCAGGTCAGGGGCTGGGGACATTACTTCAAGACCATCAAGGAGCTGAGGACTCAGATCTTTACAAATTCTGTGGACAGTGTCTGCATCATTCTACAGATTGGCAATGCCCTTCTTCCTGCTGATGACTTCAGAGTCAAATATAAGACAGAGCTGGTCATGCACCAGTCTGTGAAGAGTGACATCCATGGACCTCACAAGGTTGTTGATGACACCAATTGTCACTTGGCTGCAGCTGGACATGGAGATTGAGACTCTCAGGGAAGAGCTGCTTTTCATAAAGGACCACAAGGAGAAACTAAAAGGTATACAAAAACAGATTGCTAACTCTGGGTTGACCATGGAGTTGGATGCCCCAAATCTTAGGATCTCAGAAAGATCATGGCAGATAGCCAGGCCCAGTACCACAAGCTGGCTTAGAAGAACCCAGAAGAGCTGGACAAATACTGATCTCTGAAGACTAAGGAGAACACCACAGTGGTCACTGTGTAGGCCACTGAAATAGGAACAGCTGAAATGATGCTCAGGGAGCTGAAATGTATGGCCCAGTCCTTGGAGACCCACCAGGACTTGATGAGAAATCTCAATGCCAGCTTGGAGAACAACTTGAGGGAGGCGGAGATCTGCTATGCTATGCAGATGGAGCAGCTCAAGGGGATCCTGCTGCACCTGGAGTTGGAGCTGTCCCAGATTTGTGCAGAAGGGAAGCACCAGACCCAGGTGTAGGAGGCTCTGATGAATATCAGTGTCAAGCTGGAGGCTGAGATCACCACCTACCACTGCCTCCTGGTAAACAGAGAGGATTTCAATCTTGGTGACACCCTGGACAAATGCAACTCCATGCAAACCATCCAAAAGACCACCGCCTGCAGAACTGTGGAAGGCAAAGTGTCTGAGACCAATAACACAAAAGTTTTGAGGCTTTGAGGGAGCAGACACAGGGTACTCTTTGGAGAGCAGGAGGCCAATAAAAAGTTGAGAAGTAAAAAAAAAGATATAGGGGAAAGTTGACTGTGTTAAAGAGTGAAATTTTTCTTCAGAGATAATATAACAGTAAACTTCAATCTCGTCATTGCCCTAATTGTCATGAATTCTAAAGTAATAAAAATCCTGAATAAATGAGATTTTTTTACCCTGTAATTGAAAGAGAATTATTTTAACTGACCTAGTTTCTTCTTTATCAGACAGTTGAAATCCTTTTTTATTCACAGCATTTTATTGAAATACAAGTCATTATATTCTGTGTATATGAAATATTGAAATTGTTTTCTGAAACTTTACATTTTAAATAAATATATAAATATTTATAAATATATAAAATAAAGGAAAATATGAAGATAATAAAACAATCGTTATGATCATAGGAATAGGTTATTTGATGAAAGGGAAGCAATCACAGTAGTAAATTTTATTAGTAATCCAAGAAATGAGGATGATTTCTTTTTCATTTTGGTTGTATAGATATGTTCGATATGTTCTCCTGACATTTAAAATTTCTATTTAGAGTTAATGTTAATCATTAGAGTTAACTTTAGGAATTACTAAAACTCACTTTTTTAAATGATGGACTTAACTCTGTAACTGAAAAGGGAACAAATCGTTTTACTTGAGTGATGTAATAATGTTTTAGAAACATCAGACACAAAAAAGTTGTATTGAAGGATTGTGTATCTTAAAATGTAAATAAGTGCTTCTTGTTTTAGTGATAATGAATACACTACTATAATAAATATTTCCCTTAAAGGGAATTAGGCAAAATTCAATCTTTTATCTACATAAATTACACAATCTCATAAATTTTGCCTTACAAATCTTAAGGTTCACTGTTCAAAATACTTTATTATTTTATTAGAACATCAAAAGGAAAAAAGTAGTATAAAATTAATTTATATGTGGAACATTCAATGAAGATTTATCTAATTGGTGTATTACAGATTTCAACTCTTTGAAAAGGTACTTATGTCTTTAAGCAAGATAAACTTTGTATTGTAGGAATCCTAATTATAAATTTGACATTTCAACTGAGAAATCCCACTGGCTCTCTATGAAATAAGATAACAATAAGATAAGAAGTACTTTAAAAAATCTCTTCAATAGAGAATGGCTTTTAAAACTGTTATGACTCGGAAAAAGTGGACTATACATAGTATTTTTCTATGTAGAAAAACCAGAAAGACTTCTGGTTTAGTTTGGTCTTTTAGAAACGTAATTGTCATTGGGTGTGTGTTCATTCCATCTTTTTTCTTGAAATTGGCAACTATTTTTTTCTTTCTTGTCTTTCACATCAACTTAAAGGGTGTGCTTAAAAGGTTAGAGTCAAGGAGAGCCGTGGCACCATAGGTGAAGGCCTAGAGTTCTTCCCTGAGTTGACCCAAATCATATACCCAACACACTCTGTGTATAAATCACAGATACTTAATTAAATCTCATGATTCACTTACATGGATTGAATTTAACCATAACCAACCTATGTTAAATCTGTGATATTTATCAAATATAAAAATCCACAAATCACATTAAAAGGGGTAATACAGTTAATTTTGTGTGCTTTGGAAGAGTCAATAGTGACTGCCAGGTGTCTTTCTGAGGGTGCAATTCTGGAAGAAGTTTAGGAAGTAAGAACATGTTGGTGGTGGGGGGTGGGAGGGATGGGGTGGCTGGGTGATAGACATTGGGGAGGGTTTGTGCTATGGTGAGTGCTGTGAATTGTGTAGGACTGTTGAATCACAGACCTGTACCTCTGAAACAAATAATATATTATATGTTAAAAAAAAAAAAAAGAAGAAGATAGCAGGAAGGGAAGAATGAAGGGGAAGAAATCAGAATGGGAGACGAACCATGAGAGACTATGGACTCTGAGAAACAAACTGAGGGTTCTAGAAGGGAAGGGGGTGGGGAGAGGGTTAGCCTGGTGATGGGTATTAAGGAGGGCACGTATTGAATGGAGCACTGGGTGTTATACACAAACAATGAATCATGGAACACTACATCAAAAACTAATGATGTGGGCGCCTGGGTGGCTCAGTTGGTTAAGCGACTGCCTTCGGCTCAGGTCATGATCCTGGAGTCCCAGGATCAAGTCCCGCATCGGGCTTCCTGCTCGGCAGGGAGTCTGCTTCTCCCTCTGACCCTCCCCCCTCTCATGTACTCGCTCTCTCTCATTCTCTCTCTCTCAAATAAATAAATAAAATCTTAAAAAAAAAAAACTAATGATGTAATGTATGGCGATTAACATAATAAAAAAAAAGAAAGTAGAACATGTTAAATTGAATGTTAAATTTGAAGTGAAGCAATAGATACTTACATCCATAAGGTATTGTATGGATTATAGCCATTCAGCACCTTTTTTACATTAAAGGTTTCTAAGATGGTTTTAAAGGCTAATATGCTAATATTGAAGATATTAAATCATTTATAGTTGGGAATAATTCTATTGTCCCTTTTTCTAAATATTCCAGCTCTCTTCTAATGCAATTAACCTTTTTCATTTTGTTAATAACATTTAGATTGTAAAGGACTAAAATGAAAGGGAAAATACCAAAATAAAGGAGAACTTGCCAGTGCCTCTTCATATATAGTATACAAGGGATGGCAAATAGATTTTATCTTTCATGCCTGTTCTGATAGATTGGTAATGGTTACCAGAAGGACTCTGTAAGAAGGAAGCTTAGGTTGAATATAATCTCAGAAGAGAGAATGATTATTAAGATATATTTGATGTGGATTCTTGATATTTGCCATCTGTCAGTAGATCTTAGATTTTTGCAAGAGTTGTTCATAGGATCTCTATGAATTTCCATTTTCAAACTGGAACATGTTTTTCTCTACCTTTACAAAAATATATATGCATAGACAAAGAATAAGTAGTACTGAGAGATGAATATCAATCTATTTGTTTTGCTCATTCACCAGCTAAGAAACCCACTCTTGCACATTCTAATGTATATGATTCAAACTTGGGTTTCAGGAAAATTATAAATTAACTCACCGGCTGAAAGTGCAACTGTTCAATCTGTAGATACAAATAGTCTACTTTTATAAATATTGCTCGGATGACTTCTCCAGTGCCATGGGTGAAAATACTATTTTACTAATTTGTTCAGTTCAACATTATTTGCTTAAGATCCAAATCATGCTGCTAATTGGGCCAAAATTTTTCAAATGAAGAAAGACAAAGCTCTTTTCCTCCTACCATAAATTGGGAACACTGCTCAGTGCATCATCCTAAAAGAACATGACAAGGTGACAAGTGGGTAAGGTATTAGGGATGAATGTAAGATGCAAAGCATCACAAGGAAACTCTGTAGCCTCATCACTGAATTTGGAAGATAATAACACCATTAGGAGAAATGCCTACATTGTGGAAAAATCTATCGGACATCGTTACTGCCAGTGTCATCTACCCAAATAAGTTGCAGAACTCTGTGCACAGCCAGCTGAAACGGCCAGACATACACCTAGGAGATGAGATCATGCAGATTCACGGTGATCCAGCCACACCACACAGATCTGGAGGTGTTGGGCTCACAGTTGTCAGGAAGTAATATGGATAGGCCATTAAAAGAGCTGTGATGACTCGTTCCCCTGGGCCATGGTCTGCTTGTTTTGCAGCATGCAGTAAACAATTCTCTCACTAGAACTGGCAGTACTTGGTGGTGAGATTCTTTTCCCTTTGAACTGATTTAGGAGGCTTTTGAAGGCATTAAGAAGACTGTGTGTGTACTCATATTATCGTGTGTGTGTGTGTGTGTGTGTGTCTGGCACAACTATGTATTTTCGTCATATTGCCTTAAAAATATCTAAAGATTTTATTTAAGTACTTAGTAAGAAGTTACTAGGTTTTATTTTAGAATTCTGGTGCGATTGGCACACATGAAAGCAGTGACCTATTTTTCATTGCTTTTAAATGACTTGGAGCTTTTGTCTACCTGGTGAATTTCCAATTCACTTGTACTTTATCAATTTGTGACTTTGCCAACTGGTGAGCTTTAATTTTAAGGCTTCGCTGAAGCTTTCTTGAGACAGGCTATTATGATAGCATCTCTGTAAGTGCTGCAATATGACAAGCTTCCAAGGCAGTTGTAAAATAATTGTAACTGCCACTAAAATGTCTTGGCTGGGATTGATATTAAAATGAACAAAGGGAACTCAAGAATCTGTGTTCTCACTTGAGCCTGTGGTGCTATTTCGGTAAAGATTTTTTTCTACCCAGATCAATCAGTAGTAACCCCCTGATTTTTGTTTTTTTGGACTGATTAGAAGTGTACAAGCCTTTTTGTGCCAAATGAAACTTCCAATAATATTATCCTATCTATAGTATTTTTATTAAAAAATGATTTTTCATAATTAAAAAATGACAGATTTTGTGTTTGAATGAAAATCTTTGCTATCATAACCACTGACATCTTGGTATCATTATATCTGTTACCAGTACCAAGACACTTTCATGGGCACAATCTACCCGACTGGCCCTGCCGTAGCTTTTTGAGGTCACTTGTACAACTTAAAGATAGAGACAGGTCTAGTTGATAGAATATTAAGAGATTTTATTGACCACTTGTTTCCTTAGCAATATCATAGAGGCAGGTCATACTGCCATCATGTGTCTTAGCTAGAGGAGGAAACTAAAAAAAAATCATAGAAGGGTACTTTACCTGTACATTATTTCCCCCAGAAACTATTCTGTCCTCTTTATCCATCATCAAAACAGTTTATATTTACTAATAATTAAATAGAACTATGAATAAAATAGGTAGATGGGTAAATTACTTATGGATGCCTTTTCTGAAATTTTATTTCCTTCAATGACAGTCGATGGTCTTTGCTATCCCCAGTTAAGTTATGCTTACTACCAACTCCAAATTCCTGTTTCGTATTTCATATTCCTGTGTTCTGCCAGTGCCTATATTATACGGTATTAGGGGAAACAGAATTCTTTGCTTCAGTCAGCTCCAGACAAAATCTGCAGAGCTTCTCCTTAAGATGAGCAAGCATATGGAATTTGAGTAAAGTTATACTTCATCATAAACATTTTTAACTAGTGGAAAAGATAACTTAAAAAGGCCATATGCTTTAGGAGACTAATTTTATTATGGAAGCTTCTCAGTAGGGCATACAAAGAGAAAAAAAAAAATCTGGCATTTTAAACTTCTCATGAAGCTTAGCACCTTGCATAGTCAACACTATATTCTCATACAGTATTCTCCTTTAAGTCCTCTTCAGTAGAAATCACGAAAGAGCAGAAACCAAGTGCTGGTCTCATTAGCCAGAGATTGTAGGTTTGCCCGTAGTTGCGCTAGGATGTTTTAGTCATGATGTTGTTTTAAAAGGAATATGTTAAAGTGAAAACAACAGAGTTTTAGGGAGTCACAACAGAGTTAGATTAAAATCCCAGTCCTACAAATTAGTAGCTCTTTGATTTTGGACAATTCATTTGAACTTTTAATTTTAGGTTTTATTTATAAAATAAAGATCATGATACATACTTCTTAGGGTCTTTGTGAAGATAAATTAAAAGTATTTGAAGAGCCTAGCCCAATGCCTGGCACATAGCCAGTACTCAGAAAATAATGGCTATTATTTTTAATATTAGTATGAGACTCAGTATAAAGTCTATGGATAGTAGGGATCTATTATCTAATTTATCTAGTTTTATTCCATATCTTCATCCTGAGATAGCTGACTACATATAAAAGACAGAATGATAAAATTTTCACATTATCAATGTCATTAATAAAAGCACTTATCCCAAGTCAACAGTGATTTGGATGTATTTATGTATTCAATTTTCAGGTTGATAAATATATAGATATGCTAGAGGATTAATGTGTTCATATCCTTATTTTACAAATTGAAGAAAAATCAATAGTTCAGATAATAAAATGACAGATGGGTGAAAAATTATAATGACATTCCAGTTTTCTTGATCATTAGAACAATAACTTTAATTAAGTAGGTGGAAAACACCCAAATAATATTTATTGGTTTGTAAATATGATCATGAAAAGGAATCTAGAAATGCTTTCCAAAAACTGTTTCACAAAACCTGACATAACTCAAGCTTCTTCTAGAACTAATACTTTAATCAACTTGTTCAAATAACCAATTCTAATTTCTTCTATAAAATAAAATGTACTGACACATTATCCTTGCAGATTGTAAACTCAGAGCTATTCAATTCTATTTAGCTGTTGGGTAATTCCACTGTTTCTGCCAGTGAAATCATTTGTATGTAAAAAATCAGTTTTGCTCCTTGACATCAGTCTTGGCAATTTTTTTTTTGACACTTAAAGCAAAAATAAACAGTGGGACTACATCGAACTAAAAAGCTTCTACACAGCAAAGGGAACCATCAACAAAATGAAAAGGCAAATTACAGAGTGGGAGAAAATATTTGCAAGTCATATATCTGATCAAGGGTTGATATCCAAAATATATAAAGAATTCACACAACTCAATAGCAAAAAAATCCCCCAAATAACTCAATTAAAAAATTGGCAGAGGAACTGAATAGACATTTTTCCAAGAAGGCATACAAGTGGTCCACAGATACATGGGAAGGTGCTCAACATCACTAATCATCAAGAAAATGCAAACAAAAACCACAACAAAATATCACCTCACTCCTGTTAGAATGGTTATCATAATAAAGACAAGAGATAATAAGTGTTGGCAAGTATGTGGAGAAAAGGAAACCCTTGTGCACTGTTGGTAGAAATATAATTTGGTGCAGCAACTATAGAAAAAAGTATGGAACTGCTTTAAAAATTGAAAGATAGAGCTATCATATAATCCAGCAATCCCCCTTTTGGGTATATATGCAAAGAAATGAAATCAGAATCTCAAAGAGATGTCTGCACTCTTATGTTCTTTGTAGCATTATTCACCATAGCCAAAATATGGAAACAACCTACCTGTCTGTCAACAGATGAATGCATAAAGAAGATGTGGCATATATGTAAAGTGGAATATCATTCAGATATGAGAAAGAAGGAGATCCAGCCATGTGACAACATGGATGGACCTTGAAGGCGTTATGCTAAGTGAAATAAGTCAGAGAGTAGACAAATACTGTATAATATCATCTATATGTGGAATCTAAAAAAGCCAAACTCAGGGGCACCGGGGTGGCTCAGTCAGTTGAGGGACCGGCTCTTGGTTTTGGCTCAGGTCATGGTCTCATGGATCGTGGGATCAAGCCCTGTGTCAGGCTCTGCACTTGGCTGGGAGTCTGCTTGAAATTCTCTCCCACTTCCCCTCCCCATCCTCTCAAATAAATAAATAAATAAATCTTAAAAAAAAATAGCCAAATTCAGAACCAGAAACTAGAATAGTGGCTACCAGAGGGCAGGGTGTGAGAGAAATGGGGAGATGTTGGTCAAAGAGTACAAATTTTCAGTTGTAAGATGAATAAATTCTGAGGATCTAATTCTAATTACATTACAGTTAATGATTACAGTTAATGATACTGTTATAAACTTGAAAGTTGCTAAGAGAGTAGATCTTAAATGTTCTAACTACAAAAAAGCAATGGTAATTATATGACATAATGGAGGTGTTAGCTAATGGTGTGGTGGTAATCATTTTGCAATATTAAATGTACCAAATCAACAAGTACACTCAAACTTATATAATATTATACGTCAATTATCTCAATAAGACTAGGGAAAGTTTTTATTAATCCTAAATATATATAAATAATCCAATTACTTGATATAGAAAAATGTGCCAAAAAATCCTAAATATATAAGTAATCCAATTGTACTTGATATAGAAAAATGTGCCATTAAAAAATTTAAATTGTTTTCAAAGTATAAATAGACCATTTTTTAAATTTTAAGTTTTTATTTTAATTCCAGCTAACATACAGTGTTATATTATTTTTTTAAAGTGTTTTATTTAAATTCAATTAGTTAACATATACTATATTAGTTTCAGGGGTAGAATTTAGTGGTTCATCAGTTGTGTATAACACCCAGTGCTAATTACATCACATGCCCTCCTTAATGCCCATCATCCAATTTCCCCATCCTACCACCCACCTCCCGTCCAGCAACCCTCAGTTTGTTTCCTATAGTTAAGAGTCTCTTATGGTTTGCCTCCCTCTCTGTTTCATCTTATATTAATTTCAGGTATATGAGATAGTGATCCAATAATTCCATACATCACCTGATTCTCATCAGGAGATGAGAAGTATGCTCCTTTATACCCATCACCTATTCTCATCCCCATTTCACTCACACATACCCCCCCACCTCTCCTCTGGTAACCATCCGTTTCTTCTTTAATTAAGAGTTTGCTTCTTGGTTTGCCTCTCTCTCTCTTTTTTTTTCCCCCTTTGCTCATTTGTTTTGTTTCTTAAATTCCACATATGAGTGAAATCATATGGGATTTGTCTTTCTCTGACGGGCTGAAGTTTTGCATAGCATTATACTCTCTAGCTCCAACCATATCATTGCAAATGGCAAGATTTCATTGTTTAAGGCTGTATAATATTCCATAATATACCTATATGTGTGTGTGTGTGTGTCCCACATCTTTTTTATCCATTAATCTGTTGATAGAAAGTTGGGCTCTTCCCATAATTTGCTATTGTTGATAATGCTGCTATAAACATTGGAGTGCATGTATCCCTTTGAATTAGTGTTTTGTATTCTTTGGGTAAATGCCCAGTAATGGAATTGCTGCATCATAGAGTAGTTGCATTTTAACTTTTAGAGGAACCTCGAAACTGTTTTCCCACAGTGGCTTCACCAGTTTGCATTTCCACCAACAGTGCATGAGGGTTCCTTTTTCTCCACATCCTTGCCAACACCTATTATTTCTCATGTTGATTTTAGCCATTTAGACAGGTGTGAGGTGGTATCTCATTGTAGTTTCGATTTGCATTTCCCTGATGTCAAGTGATGATGAGCATCTTTTCATGTACTTTTTGGCTACCTGGTTGTTGTCTTTGGAGAAATGCCTGTTCATGTCTTCTGCCCATTTTTTAATTGGATTATTTGTTTTTTGGTTGTTGAGTTTTATAAATTCTTTATATATTTTGGATACTAACCCTTTCTCAGATATATCACTTGCAAATAACTTCTCCCATTCCATAGGTTGCCTTTTAGTTTTGTTGATTGTTTCCTTCACTGTACGAAACTTTTTATTTTGATGAAGTCCCAATGGTTTGTTTTTACTTTTGTTTCCCTTGCCTCAGGGGACCTATCTAGAAAAAAAGTTGTTATGGCCGATTCCAGAGAAGTTACTACGTGTGCTCTCTTCTAGGATTTTTATGGTTTCAGAACTCACATTTAGCTCTTCAATCAATTTTTAATGTATTTTTATGTATGTTTTAAGGAAGTGAACCAGTTTCATTCTTTTGCATCTAGCTGTCCAGTTTTCCCAGTACCATTTGTTGAAGAAACTGTCTTTTTCCTATTGGACATTCTTTCTTGCTTTGTTAAAGATTAATTGACCATATAATTGTGGGTTTATTTCTGGGTTTTCTATTCTGTTCCATTGTTCTGTGTGTCTGTTTTTGTGTGAGTACCATACTATTTTGATTACTACAGCTTTGTAATATAACTTGAAGTCTGGAATTGTGATGCCTCCAGCTTTGTTTTTGTTTTTCAAGATTGCTTTGACTATTTGGGGTCTTTGTGTTTCCATATAAATTTTAGGATTGTTTGTTCTAGTTCTATGAAAAATGCTGTTGGTATTTTGATAGCAATTGCACTAAATGTATAGATAGTTTTAGGTAGTATAGATATTAACAATATTTGTTCTTCCCATCCATGAGCATGGAATATCTTTCCATTTCTTGTGTCATCTTCAATTTTGTTCATCAGTGTCTTATAGTTTTCAGAGTACAGGTCTCTCACCTCTTTGGTTAGGTTTATGCCTAGGTATTTTGTTATTTTGGGTGCAATTGTAAATGGGATTGTTTTCTTAATTTCTCTTTCTGCTGCATCATTATTGGTGTATAGAAATACAATTGATTTCTGCATGTTGATTTTGTATCCTGGGATTTTAGTGAGTTCATTTATCAGTTCTAGCAGGTTTTTTGTGAAGTCATTCAGGTTTTCTATATATAGTATCACATCATCTGCAAATAGTGAAAGTTATATCTTCCTTACTGATTTGGATAACTGATTGCTGTGGCTAGGACTTCCAGTACTATGTTGAATGAAAGTGGTGAGAGTGGACATCTTGTCTTGTTCCTTACCATAGGGGAAGAGCTCTCATTAAGGCTGATATTAGCTATGGAATTTCCATATATGGCTTTTATGTTCCCTCTAAATCTACTTTGTTGAGGGTTTTTATCATGAACGGATGTTGTCAAATGCTTTTCCTGTGTCTATTGAAATGATCATATGATTCTTATCTTTCTCTTGTTGATGTAGTGTATCATATTAATTGAATTGTGAATATTGAACTACATCTGCAACCCAGGAATAAATACCACTTGATTGTTGTGGATGACTTTTTTTTATGTGTTGTTGGATTCAGTTTGCTAGTACTTTGTTGAGCATTTTGCATCTATGTTCATCAGAGGTATTGGCCTATCCTTTTTGTGTGTGTGTGTGTGGTGTTTTTATCTGGTTTGGTATAAGGTAATGCTGGCAATAGACAATTATTTTTATAAAAAGAACAAAGTTGAATAATTTGGATAATCTCAGTAAAGATCAGTCACTAGAAGAGTTGAAAGAAAATATACCATAAAAATCAAAAAAGATTCTCCCTTGGATTCATATGCAAATGTCTTAAATTCTAGCTCTACTTTAATAACAGCAAAAACAGATAACAGAAACAGTGTATGCAATATGATATATGCAAGAAAGTATAGGTGCTGTAGTTTGCTCTTTTTTTAATCTAAGTTTGAAATGATATACCTGTGGGCAATTTTTGAAGACATTTATTTGACTTAGCCATATATATAACATGCTTATAGTTCTATGCTTACATATACCAGAAGAAATCTTCTTACATCAAATTCTAGAAGTTGTTTTTAAGTAATAAATTAGGAAAAATATGAAAAGACATAACTAAATCCTATATATTTAGCTTTGTGGTGTTTTTCACTTATTCTTTATAAAATAAATAATCTATTACTTTTTTTTCTGTTTTATTGGTATTAGCTGACACACACTTCGGAAACATATGCTTGTGACTCCTTTTTTTAATGATTAAGCAAATTCAGATAATTTTAATGTAGAAACACAACCACAAATAGAAAGTTTCACTAGTTATTAGAGGGATAAATTATTATCATCCACAAGAATTCAAAGAAATTAAAAACAATTCTGCAATGTAAGGATATATTGTTAAATGTTAACATTTACATCAGCAAAATAAAAATATTTCATTGAATGATTTCTCATACTACTTTCTCCATTATAACAAACCTCAATGTTATTGAGATTAACACCATTTTTTGTTTTTGTCTTTCTTTCTGTTTTATGTACTATGACAGAAATGTTTCATGTTTATGTACTTCGTTTTGTTAGAGCACCTCACAAAACCACTGCCCAATTCCAAGGGATTAATGAATAGCAGAATACAGTCATATTTCTTTATCTTTTTAAATGTCGCATAAGTTCAGGAGATGTTTTTGGCATGTTGGAAACTGCAGTCTAGATTACCACTGTTTTAAAATTCCATTCCTAATTCCAAATGATAGAATCCAATACTTCTTACTTCCAAGGAAAGTGTAAATATGTTACAAGTGTCTTCTCAATCATTATTGAACTCAGAAGCAGGCACTCAATCCATAGATCATTGTTCTACTGGGAGTACATTTTTGTCGGATGACATTTTTTCTCTTAGGGTATGTGTGTGTCTGCGTGTGTGTGTATGAGAGAGAGAGACTGAGACAGAGAGAAAGAGAGACTGCCATCATATCTAACTTAATTTGTTTTACTACAAAAAGGAAATCCATTTATTGGTTATTCCTCCTCTCCCCTCCTTGCTTCTTCTCCACTAAAGCACCTCTTCTCCACTCCCCTCTCTACTACTAATGTTCCAAAGATGGTACCAACCATTGTGATATGTAGTATTTGAATGCTTTCATAGTCAGAAATCACGAGGTGCTTCAGTTTGCTAGGGCTGCCATAACAAAGTACCACAGAATGGTTGTTTTACAATAAAAAGTTTATTTTCCCACAGTTCTGGAGGTTAGATATCCAAGATTAAGGCTTAGGCAGGTTTAGTTTCTTTCAAAGCCACTCTACTTGGCTTGCAGATAGCTATCTTTTCTCTGTGTCCTCCTAGAGGACACAGAGGAAAAAGACTTTCCTTTTCGTGTACATATCCCTGGTATCACTTTTTGTGTTAAAATTTCCTCTTATAAGGATACTAGCCAGATCTGATTAGGGCCCACCCTAATAATTTCATTTTAACTTAGCCACCCCAAAATCTCAAAATGTGACAATATTGGAGATAGGGCCTTTGAAGAGGTGACTAAGTTAAAATGCAACATATGAATTTTGAGGGACACAATTCAACCCATAACCTAGAGATTGCAAGCTATATCCCAAAAGAAGCTTAGGTGACCTTCTAAAAAATAAAAACAAAAATGTATAATAAGAGAGTTTAGCTGTTGCTGTAAGCAACCACATTCCAAACCCTAAATATATGAGAAGCTAAAGAATTTGAGGATTCCTCAAAGTATATCATAGTAGACACAGGTAGAGTCCTAAGGGGAGTGTCACTATCTTAGCAAATGTAAATCTACAGCATAGTTAATTGTGTTATACCCCATCTGATAAAAAGGAACATATTGGCAGAAGGTGCTGATGGTTTTTTACAGAAGCTAGAGAAAAGCAGCCAAAAGAGTAAAAACTCAATGTTAAAATTTCCAGCAGTGACCTCTCTTGAAGTAAAGTGGAGAGATCCTCAAACTCTCTACTTACTAGAAATATATGTTCTCTCTTGTGGGTTTGACTGGGTTTATTAGGACTCATTAAAGTCGGTTGGATTGAAATGGTTTTTTTTTATTTCACTTGATTTCATTTTTGTCAAGTTTAATTTATTCCAAAATTCAGCTATGCAGCTTCTCATATGTTTTAACAATGAGAATTCCGTGGAGAGCCCATATATATATATATATATATATATATATATTTTTTCATTCCAGGTTCTAGTTCCAGCAAAAAAAAAAAAAAATGTCCCCAGTTATAAGTTAGTAGACTGACTTTCTGGATTGTTTGGCAGGATAACATGAGCTCCTGAGCAGTCCTGCCTAAGCAGCCAGCTGATCTCTTGGGAATCTTCACTACTGTGCTTATGATTTTAACTTCAGCATACTTGTTTGATAAATACTGTTCAGTGCTGGTCTTCCTATTCTGTGAAAATGTTTACATCAGTAAATTCAGAAATTTCCCTAGCTGCTCTTAATTTATTTTTCTTTGAAACCTCTAGTCCAATTTTAATCTTTAGTCAAATAGCACTTTATATAGCATTTCTTGACAAACTGAAAAACTGTATTCAGCTTAGTCAAACTTGTTCTTACTTCAGAACCTTGAACTGTTGCTCACTCTATTCTTAGATCTTTTAATAACTTACTTCTTTACATATTCCAGGTCAAATGTCAACCCCTCAAAGGCCTTCCTTGAGTAACCTTGCTAAAATGATTGCTCATTTCCAGCCTCAGTCACCACTGCATAGAAAAATGGCTGGCAATACCTAGGGTCAGTGAATATGTCTTTCCTAAACAAAATCAATGAGTCAATGAATCAATCTTGAATCCTGTGGAATATCTGAAGAATGAAAGCAGCAAAACAAATTTTAAATTTCATACTTATCCTTAAATTTTCATGTCTTAAGTAAACATTGACTGAAAATTGTAGACAATATCTGACTAAATATTTTCCTATAATACACAAAATTTATTAGTTTATAAAGCCTTTTATTTTAAAACAAGTGATTCTTAAGCTTCCAAGGAATTCACCTGTCAGTGATTTACTTCAGTGGATCTCCCAAGTGTGGTCCCCAAAACCAAAGCATTAGGATTGCTAGAAAATTATTAGAAATGCAAATTTTGGACCCCATCCTAGAAGAACTGAAGCAATTCTGGAGGCGGGGTCCAGTTATCTATATTTTAACAAAAGCTTAGCTGACTCTTTTGTGAACCACTGGTTTACATAATCAACTCTAAACCTATACTTATGGCTATTTGCTGTTTTCTTCTTAAGATTTTATTTATTTATTTGAGAGAGAGTGAGAGAGAGAGAGCATGAGCATGGGGAGGGGCAGAGGGAGAGGGAGTAGCAGGCTCCCTGCTCAGCAGGGAACCAGATATGGGGCTCTATCCCAGGACCCCAGGATCATGACCTGAGCCACCCAGGCACCCCTATATTTATGGCTATTTGAATTAAAATAGTAGCATTGCCATTTGAATATAATTGGACTTCTTCAGTGATTTTAGAACCTACTAATTGTAGAAAATCAGTCTTTTATCACTCTGATCTATAATTCCATTCACATGCTTGGCATCTCAAAATGATCCAAGAACCCTATACCTAATATCTTTGCTAAAAGTCCATGTAGATTTGGAGACTTGGGTTCATTTCCTGAAACGTGGATGAAAAGCTAATTCCCATTACATTTCTTTGGTATGGGACAGGATAAAATAAATAAGAAATGACAATAACCCAGTACTATTTATCAACCTTGCTGTCATTTCTTAAATATCATTTTCACAAATACATTATTACAGAGCTCTGGTAGAGGACAAAGGGATGATTTGGCAAGCTCCAAAAAGACTCTTAAATGTCGGGCAAAATATTTTGTTCCAGAATCATGACAGATTTATGCTATGAATAAATGTTTGAAATTCAGATAATATATGTCACCATTCTTTTGTGGCATGAAGATAATAGAATTATAAGGGAGAAACTTCATTGTTTTTATACTATGACAAAAATATGAGTCTGTTATGAAAAAGGAAATAAGTAGCATGTATTATTGAAGAAGCAGGAGCCAATGATTGAGTATGCTTCTGGCTTTTATCTCCACCTGTAGTGAACTCACTTATATTCTTGCCCTACAAACAGAACTGCAATTTTGCCCTACAAACAGAAATGAAATTATTACCCAATGTTTGCAAGCTGCCTATGTTGTCAAAATATTTCTTCTCAGTAACATACTATGCTTAAAGAAGACAGTTACACAGAAGCACATCTTTCTGGTTTATTTATATTTTCTAAAGATTTTATTTATTTATTTGAGAGAGAGAAAATGAGCAGAGGAGGGGTGGAGGGAGAGGGAGAAGCCAACTCCCCGCTGAGCAGGGAGGCCTGATGCAGGACTCCATCCCAGAACCCTGAGATCCCGACCTGAGCCGAAGTCAGACGCTTAACAGACTGAGCCATCCAGGTCCCCACATCTTTCTAGTTTAGACAGAAATCCTTGGCCCCTAAATACATCAGATTATTTTCACCTCTTCATATTTTGACTGTATCTTCTAGTGAAAATGATGAAGTTAAAAATCAGAATTGCTATGATGAAAATCATTTGGGAATAAAATTGAGGACCATTGTATATAAATATAAAAATAATGACTAATAAGGATTTCATTTAGAATACACATACACACATATTTTTAAAATAATGAAATGAATATTTGCAGTATGGTAGGGAAACAGGATTTATGACAAAATAGAATTCAAAACAAGTTTTTTTTTTAAATTTCAGACTATGAACTCATTCTTTTAGACTGTGTATATTACAATTCACTTAACTATAGTTATTGAGAATTGCATTTTCCATTTTATCTAAAAAATTCTTATTAAAATATTGATGATATTTGATGAAAACTTGTTTATTATGAAGAAAATATATTTTATAATTTTTTGATATTTGATATTTCACATTATCAATTTATGGAAAATTTATTTTGGAAATTTATTTCTTACATATTACTTCTAAATTTTAGGGCATATACATAGAAAGAGGACATATTTCTTTCCCTGAGCAAATAACTGACATGTAGTCCTATTGATAAGAACATAGATGTAACATGTCTTGAGATAATGTCTTCGTGGAAAATAGACTTTTTTCAAAAGTACTAAAATGACCAGCAAAACTTTCGGCCTTCAAAGGACTATCTATTCCAGATATTTAATTAATACCAGAATTTAATACCAGATTTTAATTATTTTTAATTGCTCAAATTGAGAAAATACTGAAGAAAAACTTTTAAATTTATGATTATTATTTCATGGCCATTATAGATATTTCCACATTCAACTATTGGACTTTTTTTCCCCATAATAATTGATCATAATATAAGTTTAGCTAGTGTAAAAATATGATTCACTTTTCAGTAACTGCTCAAATACATATAACTAATATAAAGTTATTGAGGAGGGATTCATACATGAACTACGTACATTGTTTAAAGAGGTAGTTCATATTTTTAATGGCATGGAAGCAAGTAGTAAAGAAGCCTTATTAATTTAAAAACAGAAAAGGTAGATTTTCTTACAAAATAAATATAGAATATACTTATACCTTGGGTATAATAATAGAAAAAGTAGCATTTGTGTACACTGTGGCAGAGTTAGATGACATTAAAGTTTTAATTATATTAGGAATTGTGGTTTTCATTTTTTACTTTTTTGGTGATTTTTATTTAAAATACTTCAAAAATTGGGAAATATGAGTCAAAAGGCAATAGGACTTTGCCTACTTACAGGGCAAAGCTGTAAGCTGTAAGTAAACATTGTTACATCAGTTAGTCTGGAGAACAGTTGCCATTGACAGGCACTCCATCCCCAGGACCCCAGAAACAGGGCGTGACTCTGGCTGGGTCAGCTAAGCATGAGGTGATGTTGGTGATGTAACATGTCTTGAGATAATGTCTTCATGGAAAGTAGACTTTTTTCAAAAGTACTAAAATGACCAGCAAAACTTTCGGCCTTCAAACCTACTTACACAAACCTACTTACAGGGCATGCTGTGAACGCAAGGGAAACTAGTTTTCACAGTCCTTACTAGTGTTTTGTAGAAAAGATTCTGTGTATGGAAACAAATATGATCCGAGTGTCAAATTATAGAGCAAAAGAGAATACTAAGTTATTTGTATGTTTTTAAACAAAAATATTTTAAGAATAAGTTATAATAGAGCAGGTAGCAGAGAATGGATGTTTCACTACAAATTATCACATTAGCCAGTGATTTCCATAATTTGATTTAGAATAATATTTCCAATAGTTGCTATTGTACTGATTGTATAAGCAAAAGAACAAAGTGCACAGTTGATCAATATATGTGATTCTAAAAATTTCCATTATTTTAATATCTTCTAAATCATATTCATTCATTTTCATCCACTTTAATATAACTAAATCTTGGTACCTTTATGTTTAAGTCTGTTGATTATATATCGTGATGAAAATGACATAACTATTTTTAACATAAAAGACAATTACCATATGATTTCACTCATATGTGGAATTTAAGAAACAAAACAGATGAATATATGGGAAGGAAAAAAAAAAAAAGAGAGAGAGAGGGAAGCAAACCATAAGAGACTCTTGGTGATAGAGAACAAACTGAAAGTTGATGGAGGGAGGTGGGTTGGGCTAAATGCGGAATGAGTATGAGGGAAGGCAATTGTTGTGATGAGCACTGGGTGTTGTATGTAAGTGATGAATCACTAAATTCTGGTCCTGAAACCAATATTACACTATATGTTAAATAATTAGAATTTAAATGAAATTTTGAAAAAAAAATAGTCTGTTTCAAATTATAGAATTGTTTTATTTTATTTTATTATGTTATGTTAATCACCATACATTACGTCATTAGTTTTTGATATAGTGTTCCATGATTCATTGTTTGTGTAGAACACCCAGTGCTCCATGCAGTACATGCCCTCTTTAATACCCATCACTAGGCTAAGCCATCCTCCCACCCCCCTCCCCTCTAGAACCCTCAGTTTGTTTCTCAGAGTCCATAGTCTCTCATGGTTCATGGTTCATCTCCCCCTCATTTTTCCCTTCCTGCTAATTATAGAATTGTTTTAAATATCCAGAGATCTGACATAGTACAAATATCATGTTTGCTGCATTATTTAAAATTTTATGATTTTATTTTGTAAAATTAACTTCAACTGATGTGCTAAATATAAAATTAATAAAAATGTAAATGAAAGTTATCTTAAATGTGTACTTGCAGTGTTTTAAAATCTTGTTATAGAAAACATTTGAAAATAATAAATACATTTTCACGTATGCTACTTTATAGCTGCTTATCTCTCATAATTTTGAGAATGTCATTCAAAAGTTAAAAAAAAATCAAGGTACTTGGTCAATATGTTTAGTTTATTTGTTCTCTTAAGCAATTATCCAAAAATTAAGAGTTAAATGGACACTTGCCTATTGTCACCTAAAATTATTTATATTTCCAGCTGTATTTTTTTCATCATGTATAACAGTTATTTTTCATGTGATTTTTAAAAATCAGTTCCAATTATTCTTTGCTCCCCAAATATGAATCTTCAACAGCCAATCCAACTGCCAAATGATGATATAAATTAATTAATCAATTCAACAAACATTCTAAGCAATTGCCATGTGCCAGACAGTGTTTGAAGCCTTGAGGATACTGCAATGAAATAAAGTCTCTGCAGTCATGAGACTTACTTGTTGTGAGCGTGAGGGGAAGATAGATAACAAAACTAAACAAATAAGCATAAAATTTGTTAGGAAGTGGTAAATTTTAAGCATATAAAGGAAAAATGAAAAGAGTGACATGCAGTTGAAGAAAGTGCTCTTTTGTAATCAGGGAAGATTTCTTTCAGATGGTAACATTTACACAGAATCCTGGAAAAAGTGATTGAGCCAGCTCTATGGACACATGGGGCAATGATGTTTAAGGCAGAAGAAACAGCAAGTACAAATATCCTGAGGCAGAAACATGAAAATCCTTTTGATAGAAAATGAATGAGAGACTATGACTAGAATTAAGTGGCCAAAGCGGAGCTGGTAGAAGGGATGGAGGGGTTGAAGGTGAACTCCAAGAAGTAGATGGTTGGAGAGGCAGCTCATGCCAAGCCTTGCAGGCACTCGTAAGGGTTTTCCATTTCATTCTGGATGATATGGAAAGTAATTAGAGTTATTTCTGTTTCCCATGGTATTTCTTCTCTCAAGCCACCCACTCTCACTAGTCCCTTACTACCTTGCCTGTGCAGTATTTACATAGCCTCTGGAACAGTTAGATCTTGACTCCAATGTCTTCCCAGTCTCCACTTTCCCCTTCACAACAAAGTCAATCTTCAAAAGGACTTTTTGGAAGATGTTGTTTCCTGATCAAAACTTTATTTATAAAAACAACAGCAGTAGCATTGGCTATCATTTTATACTATTGCATCCATTATCTAATTTAATTAATTTTTTTTTCACATTAACCATATGAAGCAAAAACTATTATATCCACTCTACAAGTGAGGAAATGGTGGCTTAGAGGAGGTAAGTAATTGGCTTACATGAATATAGCCAAACAGACGTGGAGACATGATTTTAAGCAGATTATTGCATTTCATCACTGTCCCCACCCTGAACACCAACATCACCTCATGCTTAGCTGACCCAGCCAGAGTCACGCCCTATTTCTGGGGTCCTGGGGATGGAGTGCCTGTCAATGGCATCTGTTCTCCAGACTAACTCAAGTAGCTAGAAAGCTACTTTGGATTTATATTATATACTTGATCTGAGTTTCTTCTTACAATGTGGTTTGAGCCAATTTAAAGGCCCTTTTTCTTTCTGTTTAATCATTTTTGACAGGGATTTTTCTTAGAACTTTCCAAAATTTCTCCCATTACTTCAGAAACTTATTATGAAGTGATGTAAAAGAAAACGAAGTTCAAAATATTAAGTTGCTTTTAGATTCCCTTTATCTTGTACATTCCTGTCTGGATTCGAGGAAGGGCTGATTTTTACTTTGTTTTGTTTTCTAACGATCAAATCGCTGTGTTTTCTAGGGTAAGAGAGGCTGAACACTGACCACAGTGAAGCGGGGGCACCACCACACCAACCCCACTGTCTGTAGGAACATAAATCCAGTGTTACTGGCAACAGTGTTATTGACTAGAAGTATAATCTCAGATTTGCTGCTGCCCCAGATCTGTGAGGAGCTTAGTAGAAAGCCGGTCCATCCATTCTTTTGGATCAGTGGTGTTTGAACTCTTAGCTGCTGAATCCTTCCTTCAAATGAAATCTAATGAAGAACTAAATTTACAAAATCAAAAATGTTTAATTTTCCTGGGAGCCCTGGGTAAATTGGCAATCCTCAGTATTCCCAGGGCTTCTCTAGGACAGCCTCAGATGTCTGAGGAGCAACTTCTGCATTAGGTACTCAGATATATCCCCAGAGAAGCCTAACTGCTTTCTAGCGATGCTTTTTTACTGTAAATTATTGGCTTCATGTAGATCTGTGCTTTCAGATGATGACATGGCCTCTACTAAAGAACACTATATAAGAAGTAGCCCATTATTAAGCCAGTAAAGATGTTGTTGAAGATGTTTATTGATTTACACTATGAGGATGCTCAGGAGGAATTTCTATAGGCTCTTAGGCTTTTCCTGGACAATTTTCTGATTGAGGGTAAGAGGGCAATCTTCATAGAGGTAGTGATCTGTGAACCCAGCCATTTTATGATGGATTATTTTATAGGATCATTCCAGAGGAGGGAAATTTATAGATTTGAAAAAATGCATGGTAAGCTCAGGGAACAAGTGATTTGGTGTGTTAGTAGAATCGAATGCATAGGAAACCATTTTAAGAATGATTGCTATATACATGAGTTCTCATTTTACATAGTATAGATATTATTTTGCATGTTATAATAAAAATTTTTGAGGAACAAACTCATAATGGTAGAAAATCTCTGAGAGCAGTGTGAAATATTAATAAATATTGCCCATAAGGAGCGTACAAATTTGAGAGCAAGGTAAGTTTCCCATAGAAATAAACACAATTAAACATACAAAATCTGATGGATGTGAGTCTTTATATGAGTAACTTTATTCAGATTAATAGAGAACCACATTTATATATCACTTATGTCAGACACATACTCAAATATATTGCTTTCCCATGCCACCTTCAGAGAATGTAATTGATCGACTTTATCACCTAGAAAAGAATGCAAAGATAATGAAATGAAAAAATGAAATTAAATAAATACCTATTTATATTATTGAAGTATGGCTAGTGGGATGTAAATTATTTTTCAGGTACTTGAAACCTTAAATGTTCAAGTGCCAAGATGTATTTATTATAAAGGAAAATTTAAAAGTATCCTTTTAAATGAAGCACTTAAAATGTAATCACTGCTATTTTCCAATTACAATTTAAAAGGCAATAATTACAGGATACTTATCACTTCATCCTTCTTGGTGATTAAGAATCACAATATTGAGAACACATCATTATCATAGCAAAATTATGTAGTCTTTCTGAATTTGCTGTTAGTCTGTTAGCTGTCACTTCCATTTTTGGTATGTTCTTTTCTGACTCATTTCTAATCCTAGTTCTTATTTCTAACCATCCATAAATCAAGGTCCTCAAGTTAGCAGATTGAGTGAAGCTCTAAGAAACCGTCCTAAGAAGGATGGAACTTTTTTTGTTTTTAAAGACTTTATTTATTTATTTATTTGACAGAGAGAGACACAGCGAGAGAGGGAACACAAGCAGGGGGAGTGGGAGAGGGAGAAGCAGGCTTCCCGCCGAGCAGGGTGCGTGATGTGGGGCTCGATCCCAGGACCCTGGGATCATGACCTGAGCCGAAGGCAGCCGCTTAACAACTGAGCCACCCAGGTGCCCCAGGATGGAACTTCTTGATAAGGAGACTATAGATATACTTTAAAATTTTATAATTTGATTTTATTCACAGAATTTGCTTCTTTACCCATGAAATTATATTTTTAATTTCTTTTCTCAATATCAACAAATATCTATATATTTTTTAAATGGACTGAGCTAAAGAAGTAATTCGCAGAATTGTTGAAAGTTAGCAAGGCAAGATAACTCACTAGGTAGTTCTTTGTGGCTTTCTTTCTACACTGGAGTTCTTTTCAGTATTTCACATGTAAAGATGAAATATTAGCAGTAAGCAACCCCCAAAAATAGCAAAACAATATTTTGCACTATCTATTTCTGTTGATAATTTTGAATATGATTCTAATGAATATCATGTAACATGCAATTAAAGTTTCCATAAATCTTTAATTTAGGTATTCGGGAATTTTTGCCCAGAATTAAAATATTCTCTGGTCTATATTTTGCATATAATACTAGCAATAACCAGTATTTGTTGTTATAAAGAGCAACTAGAAATATAACCTTTAGAAATATTCACAGTCTCATGGGATAAATATTCAATAGAACATCATTATAGCTTATGAAAAATCAGGAAATATATCCTCACACTTAAAAAATTATCAAAGCTAAACTTTCACATAACTAATATGAAGATGATTGATTTTTTTCATAGCAATGATCAATGTTTTCTCAATGTTTTTCAGACTTAAACATTTTTAATTTTAAGAGAGCATCTCTCAATCTAATCTTTATGGAGACAGATTAGAACAAATGACATAATTTTTATTTTTTCACAAATGATTCCTGTTCAGAGGAAGAGATCATCATTTAAAAATGTCTTCTTAATTTTCTTTAAGGAAGATATCTGGCTTAATATTATACTCCCAAGCAGCATTGCACATGGATGTCTTTCTTTTTCGGAGCGTTTAAGGCTCAGGTACTCAGGTATCCAAATGTCTGTGCCACATTCTAGCTTGGATTTTTGACTGATTTAACTCATTTTGCTTTAGTTTTCTCATATTTCCTTGTAAAATGTGAACAGTTAAAATGAGTATATACTTGCTGCCTAGTATATAATAATTGTCCAATAAAGAAAATGAAAGACTTTTTACCTGTTTTGCCTACTTTAAATTTTATGATTGTGATTAGGAAAATAATCAGATATGGTTTGCCAATGCCTGCTATCTACAAATAACAATACTTGAATGAGCTTGGTATGGAGTGAGAGAAGGAAAATCAATAATTAAAAAAGAAAACAAACACAGGTATGAAATGCAAACCATATGCTTTTTCTATATATTATTGATACAAATACATACTTAAGTGTAGGAACTGGTGAAAACTATTATTCTACGAGAATTAGCTCTGTTTTGGTACAGATATTTCTTCTTTGTTGTTTCTGGTTCTAATAACCTTGTTTTGTTCCTCATACCTTTATTATCCCTTCTTTGAGCTTTGACCTCATTTATGAGGACCATATTACCTATGAAAAATTATTTTTTACTTCTTGTTCAAAATGTAAACTAAGTTTACGTTATAAAATTTAAACTATAAACTGTAAAATATAAAAAAATATATATATAAATATATAAAATATAAACTATCAACTGTACCACAAAGGTTTCTTTCATCATGCTCTGCAATTTTTTTATAGTCTGGTGTGTATCTTGTTTCTGTTTTCACAGTCATACAATTTTCCGTTTTCTAATCTGAGCTCTCTGTGACCTTGTTACGTGCCTGTATTATTTTCCACACTACTGCAAAGTAAACAATTATGTTCTCATCTTGTTGAGAGAGTAACTTCCAGATTCAATGTTGCACATGGTGCCTGTGTGTATGTGTGTGTGTGTGTGTGTGTGTGTGTGTGTAGAGAGAGAGAGAGAGAGATATTAGGTACTACATTTAAGTATGTGTGTTTATATATCATGGGGACTGTGTAATCCTGCAAGGTATTAAAATAAAGAGTATAAGAAATGATATATTTTATTAATTTCTTTTATTTCAAGGTAGTTAAGCCATAGTTGTAGATAAAAGACTTTTTCAGTTATTTACTTAAAATTTTATTTGAAGAAAACTCAATTGCCAAATCCTTAGGGAATAACTTCCTCAATTTATATAAAGGTAGATTTTAAGCATTAATGAATTTTTTTTAAGATTTTATTTATTTATTTGACAGAGAGAGAGAGAGAGAGACAGTGAGAGAGGGAACACAAGCGGGGGGAATGGGAGAGGGAGAAGCAGGCTTCCCGCTAAGCTGGAAGCCCGATGCGGGGCTCCATCCCAGGACCCTGGGACCATGACCTGAGCTGAAGGCAGACGCTTAACGACTGAGCCACCCAGGTGCCCCTATGAATGTTTTTAATTTAGTAATATTTTCCTTTTAAAACACAATTAGATAAATTTATTGATTAATCTCCAAATTACTATAAGAACTATAAAAACATTAAGAGTAAAAGTTTAGGAATTTTTTTGGTAGGAAATTAACTTTTTAATACATAAAGCAGCTCTTTGCGTAAGTCTCATTCTGTCATTTGTCTTTCTATCTATCATCTATCATCTGTCATCTATCTAACATCATCTATCAATCATCTGTTTTTTGGCAATGGGATGAATGTTTGTGTCCTCCCAAAATTGTGTAATAACAATGTAATCATGATGTGATAGTAGTTGGAGGTGGAGTCTTTGGGATATACTTAGGTCATGAGAGTGGAGCCCTCATGAATGGGATTAGTGCTCTTATAGAAAGAGGCCAGAGAGCTAGCTAGCTCTCTTTCTGGCATGTGACAATATAAGTCAGTAGTCTGCAATTCAGACAAGGGTTCTCACTAGATCCTGGCCATGCTGGCTTCTTGATCTCAGACTTCCAGCCTTCAGAACTGTGAGAAATAAATTTCTATTGTTATAAGCCACCCAATCTATATTACTTTGCTATAGCAGCCTGAGATGATAGCAGCTATCTTTTATCTACTTAATGGAGATAATATAAATTAAAAAAATTTTTTTTACGTACAGTTTTTTTTATTATGTTAATCACCATACATTACATCATTAGTTTTTGATGTAATGTTCCATGATTCATTGTTTGTGTATAACACCCAGTGCTCCATGCGGTATGTGCCCTCTTTAATACCCATTACCAGGCTAACCCATCCCCCCACCCCTCTCCCCTCTAGAACCCTCAGTTTGTTTTTCAGAGTCCATAGTCTCTCATGGTTCGTCTCCCCCTCCGATTTCCCCCCCTTCCTTCTTCCCCTCCTGCTATCTTCTTCTTCTTTTTTTTTAAAACATATAATGTATTATTTGTTTCAGAGGTACAGGTCTGTGATTCAACAGTCTTACACAATTCACAGGGCTCACCATAGCCCATACCCTCCCCAATGTCTATCACCCAGCCACCCCATCCCTCCCACCCCCCACCACTCCAGCAACCCTCAGTTTGTTTCCTGAGATTAAGAATTCCTCATATCAGTGAGGTCATATGATACATGTCTTTCTCTGATAGACTTATTTTGCTCAGCATAATACCCTCCAGTTCCATCCACGTCATTGCAAATGGCAAGATTTCAGGGTTTTTTTTTGATGGCTGCATAATATTCCATTTTATATATATTCCACATCTTCTTTATCCATTAAAATTTTAGTTAAGATCTATTTAACTCAGTGTAACAATTTGAAAGAATTTTCCATACTATTCTTTTGGTATTTGTCCTTTTAAGCAAAAAATTAATATTTACTTCCATAGAGAAACTATTAATATACTGAGAAAGATAATGAGTCCATAAAAATAAAAAAAAATATTCACTCTAACAAGAAAATATAGTAAGCTATCTTGAAGATGGTGTGGCAGGTAGTGATCAGTAAGTGTTCACAGTGGAGATAAGACCCAAGTAACATTTTGAAACAACTATATGATATATTCAGGGAAGTATGAATATAATATAATGGAAATGTCTATGGACGGACAAGAGTGAGATCATGAAAAACCTTGTATTTCATACTACTGAGTTGGACTTCATCCTTTGGTTGATGGAGGACTGTAGAAAAAAAAAAAAACAGCTGGACAGTGCTATGAAAGGAATTATAGTTAGAAAAGCTATTTTTGGACAATTTCAAGGATGACTGACTTGTGCCAGGTAAGGAAAGTCAGAGGAAGATGAAAAATATAGTATGTCATTCATTAAAAAAGATAAGAACTTAAGGGAGATAGGAGGGATTTGCACTTACTAGCAGTTGGTGAGTGACTTTTATAATCTTCCGTTTTATTTTTTGTAAGTTGTAATAGAGATTGTTGTCATAACAAAATAAGTGATAAAGATTTATTTTAGTAAAGGTCGTAAAGTCCACTTAATCAGTTGTATCTTAGTTAATGTAACAGATTCAATCATATTGTAACTTATTTAGGATATATAAAGCAATATGATGAGTCCGTAAAATATCTGAAAAAATTATCTCACTATGTCCTTTCTGGTCCATTTAAAAAAATTTGTTGAGTCTTCCATTTAGTTACTATTCAGTTATTAACCTTGTTATTATGTGTTCTGAGCAGAAATATTTAGAAATATTTTCTCTCCAAATATATTGTCTGTCAGGATTATATTCGGTGAGTGAAAATTTAAATGTTAAAGTAAAATACAAAGTTTAGGGACACCTGGGTGGCTCAGTTGGTCAAGCTACTGACTCTTGATTTCAGCTCAGGTCATGATCTCAGAGTGTGGAATCAAGCCCCACATTGGGCTCTGCACTCAGCACAGAGTCTGCGTGTCCCTGTCCCTCTATACCGGCCCTGCTCATTCTCTCTCTCTCTCTCTCAAATAAATAAATAAATAAAATCTGTTTTAAAAAAGTAAAATACAGGGACACCTGGGTGGCTCAGTTGGTTAAGCGTCAGCCTTCAGCTCAGGTCATGATCCCTGGGTCCTGGGATTGGGTCTTGCATCGGGGTCCTTGTTCAGCAGGGAGCCTGCTTCTCCCTCTGCCAACGGCTCTCCCTGCTTGTGGTCTCTCCCTCTAACAAATAAATAAACAAAATCATTTTTAAGAAAGTAAAATACAAAGTTTACCAATACTGGTCTATTCTATTTTCCTCTTTTTAATTTTTTTTTTTACAAAATAGTAAAAAAAATAAAATAAAAATTACTGTAAATTGAAATGAATCTCATAATTTTTTTCTTTATATCATTCCAATAAGTACTAGATAAAAATTCAAAATACTGAAGTCTTACGTATGATGAAGTTTTGAATAAAAACATGAAAATTTAATCCTGGAACAGCTTAGCATAGTTAGTAGTAAATAAGTAAATTTGTATAAAATTTTGTTTTAAAACAGTGTGTTAAGTTGTACCTTATGCTAATTAGGTCATGTGAGAGTCATTCCCAAATGATTCTCATCTGCCACATTAGATAAAAAATAGCAGAGTTCCTGAGAAACTCCAATGTAATTGGCCGCAGATGATAATTTTATTTCCTTTGGAGACAACCCTAAATGAAATGCTTGAGACTTTGTCTTCATGGCTCAGATGTGGGATTAAGGGAGAAATAAAATGAAATAAAGTGAACATAGAATTACTCTGTGATCTGCTCTGCTTGGTGATTGAGGGCAGGGGCTTGATTTATTGTGTTTGCATCACAGCCTGGCAGATTAGAATGCATAAAGTTAAACAAACACATCTTGTACTTCAAGAACGTTAGGGCATAAAATGCTATATTCTGTTACCAAAATATCCACTGTGCTTTCTTTAATGTTGCACACTAAAATTATAGTTTAATTACATTTTTCCTTGAAATAATTTTTTTTCTTGATACACTATTTTCTTGTATATGTTGGTGTTGTATAAACCCTCCTTACAACAAACATATGAAAATGGGGTTATAGTTTATGTAAACATTTATAGGTATATATTCAATTCAAATATAGATTTCAAACTAAATTACATAAAAAGTTAATTTGAGGTATTAACTTTTGGCTATGAAAGTGGAGAATACCAAGTTGCAAATACTTAGGTATGTCCCTTTCCATCCCTATTATCCTTACTGGTATTCTTCTTTCCATACTTAGAATAAACCTTGATCTCTTCACAGATAGTCTTAGTGACAGCATATTATACTAATTAAAAACACAAGCTCTGACGTTAAACTGTTGAGTTCAGATCCCAGATTCCTACTTAATTATTATTTGTACTTGGTCAAGTTTCTTAACCTCTTTGAGGGCTTGAGTTTCTCCTATGAGTTATGATTAAAATAAGAATACTTACCACATAGAGTGCTTTTAAGAATTAAACAAAATAAAGTTTTTAGAACAATGGCTCAATAAGGTGCTAAATCTAACTGCTAACAAGAGTAAGCCCTAGTGCACTCCTAATATCAGTTTTATAATTTCAAAAATCCTGTTAGTGCTAACGTGTCCAAATTTCTTTATAGGGAGGAGAAATAAATATCTAGGATGGGTGAAAATTGAATATAGAAAAATGAAGTTTAATAAAGTAAAAATTCCTGTGTTTAAGCATAGATCATTTCCTTTATGTTTAGTACTTCATATGAAATAGCTAAATTTGATTCTTCTGATAATGAAATAATAACAAACCATGGCTTTAAGACAGGTTTTGAAAGGCTGTAATGAGTGATTTTTTTTTTAAAGGGAAGTTCCATATTCAGTAATTGGCACTGACATTTGGGAGATTTTAAAGCTAGAAATAGGAAGGGAAGAATGAAGGGGGGAAATCGGAGGGGGAGACGAACCATGAGAGACTATGGACTCTGAGAAACAAACTGAGGGTTCTAGAGGGGAGGGGGTGGGAGGATGGGTTAGCCTGGTGATGGGTATTGAGGAGGGCACGTTCTGCATGGAGCACTGGGTGTTATACACAAACAATGAATCATGGGACACTACATCAAAAACTAATGATGTAACGTATGGTGATTAACATAACATAATAAAAAAAGTTCATTAAAATTGAAATGAAGATAGGATTTTCCTCAGCTTGCCTTTGTTAAAAAAAAAAGATATACAAAATTCATTATTACATCAACCTTTAAAAAGTTCTTGATGAAATGACCGGTCAGACTGAATGAACTGACATTTACTATTTGATAATATATTGGTTATGGAAAAAAATCTGAATTTTCCTTTAACCTCTAGAAGTACCTTTTTCCCACAATCACCTCCAACAATATGTGAATGAGGTAATTTAAGTATGCCGCATTACAGTTTATAGTGTGGATTACTGCGATTAGCTGTGCATCTCCAAGCAACATATAGCTATTATGCAAAACAACTGTGAACAGGTGATACATTAAGAAGCACAGCTCTGCCTTGCATACAGTCCTTGATACAGAGAAATATAGCAGTTGAGATGGAATATGCAAATGGAAAATCGACCCAAGGTCAGAGTGAGAAAAGCAAAACGACATTCTTTGTTGGTTTCAAAATGAGAAATCCATTTCTACTGCATGGTAAAGTTAAGATAAAAGGTAAAGAAAATCAGTAAAAACAAAAAAAAAGATATTTCACTTCCTCCTTGCTGCTTTAGCTAGAAAATAATTCAGTGATTTTTGCCACTACAGAGTAAAGGGAGAATTATTTACACTGTATATTATCCCCCCAGGATAACTATACTTTCATTTCCTAACATTTTCCCCTTATATTTACCGTAATGAAATAAAGTGGTATGTAGGTGATAGAACATTACTCTAGAAGTTATCCATAAACTTTGTTCTATTTATGCTTTTATTACTGGTTGGGTGAGTTGGATGACCTTGAGAAAGTATGTTTTTCTATACTTCTCTTTCTTCATTTTAAATAAGTATAATAATAACTGATAACCATAATTACATGCTTCATTTTTCTGGGTGGATTAAAAGATTATTAATTGATTAGATTTATTTAGGTAAATAAAATTTATAGTCATTTTTTTCTTTCTCTCTCTTTTTTAAAGATTTTATTTATTTGAGAGAGTGACCAAGTGAAAGAGAGAGAGAGAGAGCACACAAAGTGGTGGGGGGAAGGGGCAGAGGGAGAGAGAGAGAAGCAGACTTCCCACTGTGCAGGGATCCTGACGTGGGGCTCAATCCCAGGACCCCAGGATCATGACCTGAGCCAAAGGCAGACACTTAACCAAATGTGCCACCCAGGTGCTCTTTATCTCTCTTTTGTGGGCATCTCAGGTATAGAGGGACCATCTAATGATATGTCTCAGTTTATGGCACACTGTCTTCATAACCCACCCTTACGTATTTTTTCCTACTCCCCACTTCTCCTTTTATGCACTTTTCTAATGAGTGTGATATATGCACTTTGATGACCATGTTTCAGATTAAAAATATGGCATTATGTATGCTTGATTCATAGAGCTATAACTCAGTTTCTTTTTTCACTCAATCCTATATTTAAAATATCTATGGATATTAATTCAAATGCTTCTAAATACTGCATGGAATTCCATTATGCATATCCACCCCAATTTATTTATTATGTTAATGATGCTGCTGTCTACCTTAGATTACTTCCATTTTGTTGTTCCAGCAAATGATGCTAAGGTAAAGCATTCTATTTTATGTACCCTCAAGTACTTGTGCAGAAATTTCTCTAAGGCTTAAAATCATGACTGGAATGTCTGGGTCAAAGGAAATGCTTACTCTAATTTATTTCAATCTAATTTAATTTATATAATGCTCTAAATTTTCATCAAAGAAGTAGATATTTGTATCCACAACATTTTTTAAAAGATTTTATTTATTTATTTGAGAGGGAGAGAGAGAGAGAAAGCTAGCAGGGGAGAAGCATAGGGAGAGGGACAAGCAGATTCCAAGCTGAAGGTGGAGCCAGATTCCACGCTGAGGGTGGAGCCAGATGTTGGGCTCTATCTCAGGACCCTGAGATCATGACTGGAGCTGAAATCAAGAGTTGGATGCTTAACCGACTGAGTCACCCAGGTGCCCCTCCCCCAATTTTGAATATTACCATTTTTTGCTGTTGTTTGGTTTTCAGCATTGTGTAGTTACTATATATACTTTTTAAGTATCCAGCTATATGGATTTTTTTGTTGTTAATAAACTATGTTTTAGAGTAGTTTTTGGTTCACAGCAAAATTGAGAGGAAAGTACAGAGACTTGCTGTATACCACCTGTTCCCACATGAATACACAATCTCCCCCATTATCAATATCTCATATCAGAGTGGTACATTATTACAATCTATGAACCTACACTGATATGTCATTGTCATCCCAAGTCCATAGTTTATAGTAGGGGTCACCCTTCGTGTAAATTCTACAGGCTTTGAAAATGTAAAATGATATCTATCCATCATTTTAGTAACATAGAGAAGAGTTTCACCGACTTAAAAATTTACTGAATTATGCCTATTCACCCCTCCCTCCTTCCTTTCCTCCTAGAAACCACTGATCTTTTATTGTCTTTGCTTTTTCCAAGTGTCATGTAGTTGGAGTCGTACAGTATGTATCCCTTTCACATCGGCTTCTTCACTTAGTAATATGCATTTAAGTTTCCACCATATCTTTTCATGTCTTGGTGGCTCATTCCTTTTTAGTGGTGAATAACATTCCATTGTCTGATGTACCATATTCTATCCATTCCCCCACTGAAGGACATCTTGGTTGCATTTGAGTTTTGGCAATTATGAATACATTTTCTGTAAACATCCATGTGCAGGTTTTTGTAAGGACGTAAGTTTTCAATTCATCTGGGTAAATAACATGAGGTATAATTGCTGGATCATATGGTAGTGCTATGTTTACTTTTGTAAGAAACTTCCAAAATGTGTTCCAAAGTGGTTGTACAATTTTCCATTCTCATCAGAAATGAATGGGAGTTCCTGTTGCTCCACATCCTTGCTAGTATTTAGTGCTGTCAGTGTTTCCAATTTTGACCATTCTAATAGCTTTATAGTCCAATAGCTTTTTAACTTGCATTTCACTGACACATATTGAACATATTTTCATACGCTTCTTTGCCATCTGTATATCTTCTTTTTTATGTGTAGACAATATATAGTTTATTTATTTTTTCATTCTATTAGCCAACACATAGTACATCATTAGTTTCAGATGTAGTGTTCAACAATTCATCAGTTGCGTATAACACCCAGTGCTTGTCACATCACATGTCCTCCTTAATGCCCATCACCTATCTGTATATCTTCTTTGGTGAGATGTCAGTGCAAGTCTCTTGCGCATTTTTTAATTGGGTTGTTCATTTTCCTATTGTTAAGTTTAAAGACTTTCTTGGATAATAGTCCTTATCAGATGTGTCTTTTGCAAATATTTTCTCCCAGTCTGTGGCTTGTCTTATTCTCTTGATGTGGACAATTTTTAATCTTTTTTTTTTTTCTAATTTCCTTCATTATGGCCAAAGACCAGAGTAAGTGATATGATTCTTTTAAAATTGTTGCTTTATTTTAGCCTCATCCATGGTCAAATTTTGTGAATGTTTCATAAGTTCTGCAAAATGTTTATTGCTTCAATTAGGGCATTTAAAGTTCAACATAATGTGCTATTTAATAGCATAGGTTCTGAAATTCAGAACAACTGATTTTGAAATCCAGTTTTGCCAGTTCTTTCTAAGACAAGTTTTCTTATTTTTTCTAGATGAAAAATTTAGATAACACTAAAACAGACTCCATAAATTTGGAATGAGGGTTAAATGAATGAATTTATATAGGTACTTATACAGTACCTGGTAATGTATTAAACACACTCATGATTATTATTAGTTTAGACTAATTGTGAATTTCATCGCATTTCTGTATCTTTATATTTTTTCCTTAAACTATCAGTTTCTGATAAGAATATATTAAGTACTTCCAAAATTTTCATAGTTTTGCTGTAGTAGTAGTTGCTACTACAACTACATAGTAGTTGCTATATTTATATGAATATAGTCTGAATCTTTATTATTATGTCTCATGCTGAAAACATTATATTGATATTGTTTTTACCAGTATATCATACACCACTTTGTTATGGGTAATGTCATGTTATGACATTTTGTTAGTTTTTTGCTTGTTTTGTTTTTCACTAAATGACAAATTGTTCGATATTAAAAATGACTTCTGGATTTCTTTTAGTTCATGGTTTTACTCCTTTCTTTTTAGATTTTAGCCTCCTTCTGACTTAACTGTTTCTTATATTCATATTGCTTGTCCTTATTTTTTCATTTGTTTGAGGATCTTTGATTATATTTAGTTTAACTATTTACATTTATTGGAGTCACTGATAATTAAGATTTCTTTCTTCCATTTTATTTTCTATTTATTTTCATTTCTTCCTTTGGAGTTTTCACACTTACTTCAGCCAATTTGCAGAATTGCTCAATCCATTTATATTCTTTTTAAGATTACCTCTATTAGGACTCATATTTATTTTCATCTTATTTTTTATGCTTATTAGTATATGTAACTTTCCTTAAATAAAAATTGTATTTTTATGTACTCTTCCTTCCCTCTTTTCTGTTTTTGTACCCATACTTCTGCTTCTACCATTGTGTTAATTTTTTCTAGGATTTTATATTTTTAAAATCTTTTCTATTTTAGACAACAATATTTACTAACTCAATTATATATTAATATCTAATTTATGTATATTTTTATTTTTATTTTTTTTAAAGATTGTTTGAGAGAGAGAGGACAGGAGAGCAAGAGTGGGAGGGGCAGAAGGAGAGCAAGAAAGAATTGAAACAGACTACATGCCAAGCCCAGAGCCTAACATGGGGCTCAATCTCAAGACCCCAAGTTCATGACCTGAGCCAAAACCAAAAGTCAGACACTCAACCAACTGTGCCACCCAGGTGCCCCAGTATATCTCTATTTTTAAATCTCACCTTATAAATGATAATTTTGCTAGATATAAAATTCTAGGTTTAAAATGGCTTTTTTTCAGACTTTTAAATATATCATTATTATTTCTTACAGCCAATATTGATGTTAAGGGGTCTCATTATCAATTTATAACATTATTTTATAGGTAATCTACTTTTCCTTTCTAGGAGGTTTTATAGTTACCTTTTGTTTTCTTTTTTTTTTTTTTAAGATTTTTTATTTATTTATTTGAGGGAGAGAATGAGAGACAGAGAGCACGAGAGGGAAGAGGGTCAGAGGGAGAAGCAGACGCCCCGCTGAGCAGGGAGCCCGATGCGGGACTCGATCCCGGGACTCCAGGATCATGACCTGAGCCGAAGGCAGTCGCTTAACCAACTGAGCCACCCAGGCGCCCTACCTTTTGTTTTCTATTATAGCACATTATAATTGTGTGCTTGTATGTGTCTCCTTAACTTCCCTGTTCATATTTTATAGGCTTCTAAAATTGGATATTTCTTCCTAAATTCTGGAAAAATAGCTACCAATTTTTCCTTGTATTTTCCTCTCATTTATTTATTTATTTTAAAAAATTTCCCCCTAGGCTCCCTTTATACAAATATTGACATTTTAACATTTATTTCCATATCCCTTAACTTTCATTTTTCTATTATCAGCTTTTTTATGCCATCTTCATTTCTCCAGGGAGAATTAAGCCTTTTATTTAAAAAAAAATTTTGTTTGCCTTTATAATAATTACTATAGAGCATGCTCATTTCATACTAAAGTAAATGTAGTTTAAAAAAATAAATTACAGGCACCTGGCTGGCTCAGTAGGTTAAGCGTCTGCCTTCAGTTCAGGTCATGATCTTGGGGTCCTGGAATCCAGCCCTTCATGGCCATCCCTGCTCAGCGGGGAGTCTGCTTCTCCTCTTCCCTCTTCCTCTGCCCCTCCTCCCTGCTTGTGCTCTCTCTCTCTCTCAAATAAATAAATAAATAAATCTTTAAAAAATTAAATTAAGTCAAACATCCTCTAGGTATGTAATGATAATATCAATATCAACAATAATAATAATAATAATGTTTATTGAGTGTTTTCTGCATGCCAGTTCTTTTAACCCTCTTGATTTCATGATAATCCTATGAAGTAGCTACTATTAATAGCTCCTCTTAGAGATAATGAAGCTGAACCACAAAAATACATCTTCTACCCAAAGCAGGTCTCACACAACAATTATTCCTCATTAAGAGGCCCTAGGTTATTATTTCTTCATAAATCTAATGTGAATCTATGTCATTATTGTTAAATAATTTTTCTGTTTCATTTTTCTTTTTCTCTTTGTTTTGCTGGCCTCTGCCAGTGTGATGTAGTAAAACGAATATAGAAAACTATCTGATTTTGTTCTTCAGTGAATATCATGTGTTATAAGTAGTGCCTGACTTGTAGTAGTTTATTAAATATTTGAGAAATCAATGAATTGGCTAAATATGGTCTTAACTTATATTTGAATTACAGATAGTCATCAATGGCCAACCATGCTTCTAAAATAATAATGAGCCATAATTATGGTATGGATTTTTCAATTAGATATCCATGAATAACCTGCAATATTTTGAATCAATATGTCATTGAATTCCAATTCAAATTTTGCCTTGAAACCATTGTTCATGAGAAGCCTGTATAAGACTTGCATATTCTCAATGTTGTAGATGCTATAGACAGGGAATTTGAGAAAATATTAGTAATAAAATAAATTAATCACTATAAAAATATAACGTGAAAATTATTAGGAAATATTTTTAATATATCTGAAGCATGGTAAAGCACTGTCCTCTGAATATGTGTTTCTATTTATCTTTTGAGAAATGACTTACTCTGAGTTAATAAAGGTTAAAAACAGAAGTATCTAAACTTTCAGGAGGCTAGAATACAAAGGATTCAGAATACAAAATATTTTATTAAAACATTTAGAATCTACCAACAACAAAAACAATGAGAATATTTTCTTTGAATAACTTATTATAAGAGTCTTAGATAAAGAAAGGTTATATATAGATTAATTCAGTTTGTGAAAGCAACTTTACAACTACTACAGCTGGACAAAGCTCTGAATAAACATTTCACAGAAGTAGATATATGAATGCCTAATAAACACATACAAGATGCTAAACATCATTAGTCATTAGGGAAGCACAAATTAAAACCACAAAGAGCTACCAAAGGAAAGACTGTAATCAAACAATGGACAGTCAAGTGTCGCTGAGGATGTGGGCAAACTCGAATACATTGCTGGTGGAAAGGTAACATAGCTCAACCATTCTGAAAAGCATTTTGACAATTTCTTAAAAAGTTAAATATACCCTATTATGTATCTTATCAGTTTCACTCCTATTAATCTATTCTATAGAAGTAAAAAATATATGCACAATGTTCATGGCAACATTATTCATAATAGCAAAAAACAGAAACAATCCATATGTCATTTAATTGTGAATAGATAAATAAAATCTGGTGTGTCTATATAATGGAATACTATTTAGTGACAAAAAGGAACAAACTACTGAAACATGCTACAACAGCAATATACCTCAAAGATTTTATATTAAATGAAAGGAAACAGATACAGAAGACTATTTATTGTATGGTTGCAATTACATAAAATGTCCTTAAAAGACAAATTTATAAAGATAGAAAGCAAATCAGTTGTTGCCTGGGATTAGGGGTAGTTCTGACTGGAAACAGGTGTAAGGGAACTTTTTGGAGGGATGGAAAATTCTAAAACTGGTCATCGTGATGGTGCAAAAATAACCTAAATTTATTAAAATCATTGAGTTGTACACTTTCAAAGGGTAAATTTTATGACATTTAATTTGTACCTCAATAAAGCTGTTAAAAATAGTGACTGCACTAAAAGCAAAATAGAATTGCTGGGTTTGGGGAGTTTGTCATAATCTTACTGAAAAAGTTAAGTAAAATTACATTAAAATTTTTCTAAGCATTTAATAATAATACCAATAGGAACAATAATAAACATTTATCATTTTCCATATGCCAAGTTATTAACTCATTTAATCTCATTGGAATCCTCAGAAGTATCATCCATTAATATCCTCCTTTTAGGGATGATGAACTCAAAACCAAAGAGCTTAATTTACTCCGTAATCACAGAGCAATTAGTTAAGCAAGGATATTGGTCGTTACAGAGTTTAAGAGAGCCTACCATTAACTGGGTGTTCCTACTACAGCCATCCATCCTGTGTGTGCAGCGATAGTAAATGACATGAGAGAAACATGAGGTGAAACAGTATAATTTTTTACATAGGAATTTGTTTTAAAGTTGTAACAGTAATGACTAACATTTTAGAATAAGTATTACATGCAAAATTAGAGTATATGGCTAATGTTTAAGGTGATGGCTAATATTATATAAAATATACAGTATAAAATATACAGGTAAAAATTGTGATAAGAGATGCTGAAACAAACAAAAAAAACCCTGAAAACCTATAGTGAAAACTTAAAGTAATGTATTCCTAGGGGCATCTAGATGGTTCAGTTGGTTAGGCCTCTGCCTTTGGCTCAGGTCATGATCTCAGGATCCTGGGACTGAGCCCTGTGTAGGGCTTTGTGCTTGGTGAGGAATCTGCTGCTCCCTTTACCAGTTGTCCTGTTCATTCTCTCTCTCTCTCTCTCTTTTTCTCTCCATCAAATAAATAAATGAAATCCTTAAAAAAAAAGTATCCCCCCCCCCAAAAAATGTATCCCTAAGAATTATTTTATGCCCAGAACAAACATGGAAATCCATCATCAAGTGTTGAAATGGGCTCTTAGGGCTTTAAAAAATTCTTTTTTTAAATTTTTTAAATTATTTGGTGAATATCTAGACTTTAACAGAAATAAAATTAAGTGATGATCTTTCTGAGATAAATTGTAAGTCTGCAATTAGGAGAAAGTTTGGACTTGACAAACTCTTGGTGGTATTTTTTCCATGACTAAAAAGATATTTAGCCTAGTCTTTGAAATGACTACACAGTAATTGGTTAGACTTAATTTATGCAAATGGTAGAAAAGAAAATCAATATTATTCTTGATATTTAATCTTAAATCTAGCATTACCTAAATGTCGTTTGAAATGACTGGAATGATAGAATGCAGTGAATGCTCTATAATCTCTTTCATGTTTCAATGAATTGTGACAATAAAAAATGCCCTTAGGAGTTACTTTGGAGGTTTCATCAGGATTAACATAATAAAAACATACAGGGAAAGGATTAGAAGAATCATTTTAGGAAGGGTATTAAATTCAATAGTTATAGGATTGAAAATGAAAAACAATAAATAGATACTGCAACAGGAATCTACGATGTGCCCTGTTTAAAAGACAGACAATATTATTGTCAAGAGTAGATTAAAATAATAGAATATATTGTTAGAAATGTACACATCATTTCCTTTTGTTATGTTTACTTTTAAGATATAATTAAGGACTCTATCTTAAAATATGTGAAAAGAACTTTTGGGAAAATACAAAATTTAGACTAAACTTTAGAAAGACTGTCATCCAAGTGACTCAACAGTCACATTGAAGATTGTTAGAAAGAAAATCTCTTCATTAGTTTTTCTGCAGTCCCTTATGACTAAATATATGATTATATTGATGATTTTCAAAAGTTTCCTGAATTCTTGTCAGTGGCAGGATATAATGAGAGCTTAATGAGATGTACCATTAAATTGAATGAATGCATTGGATTTATTTCAGACAGAATTCTTACATTACTATCCACTCTGCATATAAAAGTCCTTTTTATATACTTATTGAACTGAATTAATTTAAATCACTGAGGTTTTGAGTTATAAATGCACAGGATTACAGCTGAAAGGCTACATGTCACAGACTGTATGCTTATTCTTAATAAGTATTAAAGTATGGCAGATGCCACTCTGTAGGGGATACTACTATTAAACATTGAGTCTAGGATAATGCATAATTTATTTTTAGAGAAAAGGGTTATACTTTTTAGAGTTCAGAAAATTGTATCTAACTGAATCTTCATTAACTGTGCTTTAAAATATGGAAGCACCAGCTGTTAATTGTTTTTCTACTTGTCTCTTTTTACCTATTGACTGTTTTTCCCCCAAAATCTAAAATTTCCTAAAATGACCAAAAGAAATAAAAGTATAATAAGAGTTATAGATATTAATCCAGACAAGAAGTCATATGTTACCCACTAATAATGTTTGAGTGTGTCTTAATTGTAATGCTGTCATTTGATTCATAAAAAATAAGCATTTGTATACAATCTTATAGATTTTGCATTATACTGTCACTTAACCCCATATTGTTTTATTAAATACTACTGAACAGTAATTTTCTTATTCTTATCATTGAAATCATCTCTAAAGAAAAATTGCAAAGCCATTATCATTTATTTTATAATTTTTTATCATCATGATAAAAAATTTATCATTAATATTGATTAATGGATGATATAATCAATTAAAAATTAATAGATAAAATTTATCATTAATATTTTATCATTTATTCCAAGTTTTATTTCAAAGTCAATGTTTCTTATGTTTCCTATCACCTATTGTAATCATTATTTAGCCAGTGGGCCATTATACATGTATATATTAAAGAAAAACATGACTAAATATGAAGACATTTTAAAAGTGTTTAAGAGTCAAAATTACCATGCTGATAAGGAGTCAGGTAACCAGAGTAGTGATCTAAATAAATTATTACGATGCCCATCGGATTTTCATTTATTTTTCTTATTTACTTGATGTGTTCCTAAATCCTCCATTTATTTTATTCTTAAATTTAAAAAAGTACAATGTTATTATACTTAGTGATTTTTAATGGAAATGAAATAGAATCAGTTTTCCTTTTTCATAACATCTTTTATATCTTTTATTGAGATCTAATTCACATAAAATAAACTTCAGTTGTTTAAAATATACAATTTAATGGTTTTAAGTAAAATCCATTGAGCAGCCATCATCACTGTCAAATTCAGAACATTTCTAATACCCCATTTCTAATCCCAATGGTGGGCACTCCCCATTTTTTATTCTTTCAAGGTTATTTTGGCATTTCTATGACTCTTGCCTTTCAATGGCATATTTCAGTATCAACTTGTAAACAAAAAGCAACCTGAATATTTATAGAGATTACATTAAATCTATAGATCAGTTGTTTTCTTAACTTTATTTTTAGATTGTTGCTAGTGTACAGAAACACAATTTACTTTGTATATTGCTCTTGAATCCTGCAACATATCTCAACTTGTTTATTAGTTTAAGAGTTCAGTGAATTCCTTAGGATTTTCTAATACAATTCATGTCATCCATCTATAGGGATAGTTTTACATTTTCCTTTACAATCTGGATTTATTTATTTTTCTTGACAATTTCCCTGTTAGAAACTCGAGTACAGTATTGAATGGAAGTAGAAAGAACAGATATCCTTGTTTTCTTCCTGATCTTAGGCGGAAACATTCAGTCTTTCACCATTATGCATGCTATTTACCTGTGGGTTTTTCATAGTTGCCTTAAAGTTGAGGGAATTCCCTTCTGTTCTTACTGCCTTGAGTACTTCTATTATGAAAAGGTGTTGGAATTTATCAAATACTTTTTCTGGATCTATTGAGATGATCATGTAGATTTTTTTTTTAGTCTATTAATGTGGTATATTACATTAATGGAATTTTGTATGTTAGAGCACTTTTGCATTCCCAGAATAAATAACACTTGGTTATGATGCATAAATGTTTTTACAGGTTGATGGATTTTGATTTGTTAGTACTTTAATGCATTTCTGCACCTGGGCTCATAAAGGCTGTTGGTCTGTAGTTTTCTTGCTGTCTTTGTCTAGTTTTGTATAAGTGTAATATTGGCCTTATATCATCATTGCAGAAGTATTTAATCCTCTTTTATGGATGAATTTGTGGAAAATTTATATTTTTAGACTACTTCATCGAATTCACCAAGGAAGCCATCTTGGTTTCCTTTTTTTTTTTTAAAACTAACTCAGGGTTTTTTTGTTTTCATGTTTAGTCCATATAAATTTTTAGTTTCTTCTTCAGTTTTGGTAGTTTGGTGAACTTCCTGGGATTTGTCCATTCATCTAGATTATGTAAATTTTAGTATAGTTCTAGACAAATACTATAGGATTCACTCATATGTGGAATTTAAGAAACAAAACAAATGAGCAAAGGCTAAAAGAGAGAGGCAAACCAAGAAACAGACTCTTAACTATTGAGAAAACTGATGGTTAGCAGAGGAGAAGTGGGTGGGGGAATAGGTTAAATAGGTGATGGGGATTAAGGATGAACTTGTTGTGAAGAGCACCAGCTATTGTTTAGAAGTGTTGACTCACTATATTGTACTTGTGAAACTAATATTAAGTTGTATGCTAACTAATGGAATTTAAATAAAAACTTAAAAAAAATAAATTTTGGCTTCGTTCTAGATTTTTTTATTATACACATTTTATTTTTTAATTTTTAAAATTTAAATTTACGTTAGTTAACTAGTATAGCATTGGTTTCAGGATTAAAATTTAGTGATTCATCACTTATATGTAACACCCAGTGCTCATCCCAATCAGTGCCTTCCTTAGCACCCACCACCCATTTAGTCCATCCCCCACCCACTTCCACTCCAGCAACCCTCAGTTTTCTATAGTTAAGAGTCTCTTTTGGTTTGGCTCATTCTCTGTTTTTTGTTTGTTTGTTTTGTTTTTGTTTTTGTTTTAAACATTTTATTTATTTGAGAGAAGGAGTGTGAGAGAGAGAAAGCACGAGAAAGGAGGGTCAGAGGGAGAAGCAGACTCTCCACTGAGAGGGGAGCCCGATGCGGGACTCGATCATGGGACTCCAGGATCATGACCTGAGCTGAAGGCAGACACTTAACCAACTGAGCACCCAGGCACCCTCCTTCTCTGTTTTTGCCTTATTTTATTTTTCCTTCCCTTCCCTTATGTTCATCTGTTTTGTTTCTTAAATTTCACTAATGAATTATTGAACACTACATCAAAAAGTAATGATGTACTATATGTTGGCTAATTGAATTTAAGAAAAAATTTCTTTAAGAAATTCCACATATGAGTGAAATCGTATATTTGTCTTTCTCTGACTTCTTTTGTTTAGCATTATACACTCTAGCTCCATCTACATTGTTGCAAAAGGCAAGATTTCATTCTTTTTGATGGCCGAATAATATTCCATTATATATACCACATCTTCTTTATCCATTCATCAGTTGATGGACATTTGGGCTCTTTCCATAATTTGGCTATTGTTGATAGTGCTGCTATAAACATTGGGGTGCATGTGTCCCTTCAAATCAGCATTTTTGTATCCTTTGGGTAAATGCCTAATAGGGCAATTGGGTCAGAGGGTAGTTCTATTTTTAACTTCTTGAGGAACTTCCATACTGTTCTCCAGAGTGGCTCTAGATAGTTTTGATGTAAGCATTTTCACCACAAACATTTTTCACTGCATAACTAACTGGTCATAAGGCAATTTTGCCATAAAGATAAAATCACAAAAAGTAAAAGAGGAATATTCATTTAAAAGGGCATAATAAAATATGAAATATGAATAACAAAATTAAAAAGACTTTATTGTGAAATACAAAATATTTTAATACATTTGAAATGTATGGTGTCGATTCATGGCAATGCTGTGCAAATAACTTATTTTATTTTGTGGATTATACCCTAAGAACTTGTCTTCAATGTCTTTCATTCATAATATTATACTTTTTGGTTTTTTGTGGTTTTTTTGCATTTTGATTTGCTTCATTTGGTACTTTTTTTTTTCTTTTTCTGCTTAAATTTCTTCCTTCATTAAGAGAGGTGTCAATTTACAAAGGCTTGGATGCATATTTGTAACTGAGCTTTGTATTGTGTTGTGAAAGCCTTCTACACACTGTGTTTTGTTCTCATATTGTTATATGTCTCTTGATAGATGTTCCAAAGTGGGCAATGTGGGTTCAAAACTATACACCACTGTATAGAGCATTATAAGGGATAGGATTTATATAATGTACTAATGGGAGTACTGCATCAATGTAGAAATGAAACCAAACTATCAAACTAAACTGTCAACCAGTTATTTTTTTTTTTATCTTTTATGGCAAAATTGCCTGACAGCCAATTAGTTATATGGAAAAAAATGTTTGTGGCAATGATGCTTAGGCAAAAATACCAGACACATTTTGTTATATAATTGTTCATAGTATTTCTCATAATCAGCCAATTTACATTTAATGTACTTAATGATAAAGTAGGATTTATATTTACCATTTTGATATGTTTTTCTATGTTTTAGGACTTGTTCTTCTATTAATTACTGCCTTCTTTGTGATATTTTCTAGTGTATAATTTTATTTTCCTTGTTTCTTTCACAATATGTTTTTGATATATATTCTTAGTGGTTGCCCTAGTGATTATCATTAATGCCTTCACTTAAAACAATCTTGTTCAGATCAATACCAACTTAATTTCAATAATATACAGACCTTTGTTTCAATAGAGCTTTGTCTCCTCATCCTTAGTACTCTATTGTCATATAGATTACATCTTTATATATTATAATTTAGCAATGTGGCTTTCTAATAATTGTTTTTTGCAAGTGTCTTTTAAATTTGATATGAGAAGAAAAGATTTAAAACAAAAATATATTTTTACTATGTTTTGCATTTATCTATGTAGTTATCTTTACTGGTACTTTTTATTTCTTCGTGTGGATTCAAGTTACTATTAGTGTGTATTCATTTCTCATGAAGGACTCCCTTTAGTGCTTCTTGTAGAGCAGGTCTACTAACAAAAAATCTCCTCAATTTATTTATTTTTTTTCTTTAATCTCCGGTATCTTAATTAGTACTTCTTTTTTCATTGCCCTTTTATCTATGAGAACTCTGCATAACTAATTTATAAAGTTCTGACAACTGTAAAATATCAGTTGGAGAATACTGCTCTAGGTCAGTTTTAAATGTGAAACGTTCCTCAGGTTAGAATGACAAAAGTCATCTATTTAAAGCCAGTAACCATATTGAATAAAAGAAAATCTAGCATTGGAAAAAATTTATATTTTATAAAATGGCTTTACATCATTTTATCTTTAAGAATATTTCTGAGAGGAAAAGGACATGTGTATCAGTGGCAGATAGTATTAAATGTATTGAAAGTTATATAATTTTCCCTGTCATCCAATTGGTAATTTATTAACTTGAGTTTCACTTCAAGGTCAGATGAAATGTTTCCATTACATTGAAAGACATCAGTTTATAAATTCTTAGTATTTTTGAGATGTTTCTTTATTTTGTAACACTGTTTGTTTGTTTTTTTTAAAGATTTTATTTATTTGACACAGAGAGACATAGCAAGAGAGGGAACACAAGCAGGGGGAGTGGGAGAGGGAGAAGCAGGCTTCCCGCTGAGCAGGGAGCCCGATGTGGGTCTCGATCCCAGGATCCCAGGATCATGACCTGAGCCGAAGGCAGACGCTTAACAACTGAGCCACCCAGGCGCCCCTATTTTGTAACATTGTTAATGACAGTGGTTATAACATTTTTTTTTTGGAGGAGTATTTTCAGTTACTATCTTGCTGTTATAAATGTTTTAAATTAATCACAAGTATTAAAATAGAAAATTTCAGTTCTTCAGAAAAAAAGGAAAACAGATTCACTTAGTTCAGAAGGGTAAGAATACAATTCTCTTAAATGAGATCGTTACCAGATGGTGTAGGTAAACCCAAACATTTAGTGAACACTTGTCAAGTTCTTGAAGATTTTTCTCCCCAGTTCTCAGTGAGTAGAAGTCTGATATTTTGATATTAACTGGTGGTAATTTGCTGATAATAACTAAGTGGTTTGCCTAGTTATTGAAGATATCCAGAGAAAATGAGAGAAAGGAGCCCTGTATAGCTGCTCTTAGAACGTGTGAATAAACAGGTTCCAAGAAGAAACAGGTAGTTTTCTACAACAATTAGCAAAAAGTGATCAAATCACAGGAAACAAGTATCCCACTTGACTTCTATCACTAAAAGGTATGGAAAAATAATAAGGTAATGCAGGGTCTTAAAATGTATGGTTATGTTTTCTTCCTCTCAAAATAAGAAAGACCTCTGTTCTCATCACATAGCAACAGTCACAGGGTCTCCAGAGCTCTTATCCTGCTGATCAGGAAGCATGAAGAGTTTCTTGACAGAATGAATATACAAATTATTTTCATTGGAAAATACCTCTAACTCTTAATATTTTTCTAACCTTTTACCCTAGTGCTTTCTTGTTTGATGTATGCAGCCTCAGCCTATGGACTTTGATACTGATTTCCCTTCTCATGAGATTGATTATATACTCTCTTGCTTAGGAAACATCCTATTTTCTTTCCAATGTAGGAAAACCAGCCCTTGACACAAAATCATTAGGCCAGCACTGAGACTAGTCAGCCCCAACCCTAATCTCTTCAAAAGAAGTAATGTATATAAACAGAATTAAATATACTAAGAACATAGCAGAAGGAAGCAATGGATTAAACTTAAAAGGACCAGTAGTATTGTGTGAGCTGGTCTTCATAGAATGAGTAGAATGTTAACACATGTATAGAGAAATGGCATTTTAGGAAGATGGACTTGTTTGAATAAAGTCTTCTACATCTTAGAGTGCATAGCATTTTAGTAAGAATGAATCAACTACTGAAGGTGGTAGAATGCACATATGCTAAGGAGAGTGTCCTCTGGATCAAGTTGATAATACACATTGGTGTCAGAATCTGAAGTGTCTTACATGCTAAGCTTAAAAAGAAAACCTTATTTTTGTAATTAACAATAGAAACCTCTAAAGGTGGTTGAGCATGATTAATACGATGAGATCTGTATTTGGGCAAAACAATCCTAGTACTAATGCAAAATAATGTTTTGAAGGGAAAGAGACCAGCGGAAGCCACTGTGACAAATAAGAGATGAAATGAAAGTATCTTGAGAAATGATGTAGAGAAAGGAAATAGAAAGGAAAAAAAATGATGGAAATATTTTGGAAGTACTATCAAAAACATATGGTTTTGGATTGTGGAGAAAAAGAAGTTTAACAGTGACATAGGCTTCCATATTTAATAAATGGATCATACTTTGTCCTGAGATGGAACATTAAAGCACTGGAGTATGTTTGAGGGGATATGATTAAAAATCATTTTGGTAGGTTTAGTATGAGGTACATAAAGTATTAGCATACATAATAATCTAAAGGCAAATGGCAATTCATGTCTGAAGCTAAGAGAGGAGACAGGTCATCTAGAGTTATCGATCTGGACATGGACTGTCCAGGAGCATCCTTGTTTTTATTTATTTATTTATTTATTAAAGATTTTATTTATTTATTTGAGAGAGAGAATGAGAGAGAGAGCACATGAGAGGGGGGAGGGTCAAAGGGAGAAGCAGACTCCCTGCTGAGCAGGGAGCCTGACGTGGGACTCGATCCCGGGACTCCAGGATCATGACCTGAGCCGAAGGCAGTCGCTCAACCAACTGAGCCACCCAGGTGCCCCGATCCTTGTTTTTATAGTAAAGAATCAGTTTATTACAAAGATGTAAAATATTTGTTATATTTTCCCATAATGCATTTTCGTACAGTGGTTGCTTCTTAATAACTAAATTGCCAACTAATAATAATTAAGAAAATGATAAAGTATAAAGTATAAAGCATCAAGTGCAGTTTTGATATTTCTTTTAGAAATAGATAATTTCTGTGGTAATATTTTTTTTCTAGGCTGATGAAGGTGAAAAATCAGCTTCGCTTTGTTAAGTAAAATTAAAAAGAAGATTCTTATTTTAACTTGTTGCCAGATGCAGTTATATTGGATTAATGGTCTTTGGTAAACATTACAGTGGAAAGTTGACATCAACATTGCTATTATTACCAAATATTTCTCCCTTTGGAAAAGAGATTTGCTAATCATTTACATTTTCAAATAATGTATTGTTTATTTGTAGATTAGAAGTTTATTAGGTGTATGCTGATAACTTTACATGTTTATAGATACGCTTATGGTAGTTACTGGCCATCTACTTGAATACTTCCCAAATTTAGTATTTTTGTATCCACCCATAAGAGTGTCAATCCTGGATATTAACATGTGTGAAATAGAGTGTGGAAGACTGAATATATATTCCCATAATCATTTGGGGATATGGTCACTGCTTCATTCTAAATTGTTTCTTCGTTCAAGGAAATTGTTTTATTCTTTGTATTGAAAAAGAGCCCCAAGTCCAGAATGCTCCCCACTGTCAACTCTATTCACTACCCTTTGATTTATTAAAACATATTGCCAGGGTGGCCCTTAAAAACTGTGAAAGAAAATGAGTTATATTTAGAAATCTCTTAGTCTGACTTCTGGTGTACAATCCTCTCCTAAGTCCCAATGCTTGGCCATTGTCTTTCATAGTAATACACATTTAATAGATCTTATTCTTAACTCCGCTTCCCCATAAAATATATATTTCTTCTTTGTCTCTCATTTCCTCAGGAATGTATGCTAGGTTAAAGTGGTTGGTTTGATAACAGAGATGGCATATAGGTATATATTTTTCACTTCTATATCCATCACAATCATTAGCACATATCAAGCACAATATAATTTGTTGAAGGAGTCAAATAATGGGTGCTTGATGTAAAAGATTCCTCCTTTCCTGTGTCAAAACTCCTGCCCCATGCTTTTTAAATATCCCCTTCTGTGTAATGTCTTCATTTTCCTCCCTGTTGTCTATTCTGCTCAGGATTGGGTGTGCCTGTAAAATAAAATAAATTGTAAGTAAGCACATTATTCATAGAAAGTCTATCCAGAGTGAATAAAGTATCTGCTTATGTGTGTGTGTGTGTGTATGTGCATGTATGTGTGTGTATATATATATATGTGTGTGTGTGTGTGTGTGTGTCTTCTTCATCAATCGATGAATACTTGGGACGCTTCTGTAATCTGTCTATTATAAATAATGCTGCTATAAACGGGTGCATGTATCACGTTGAATATGTGTTTTTGTATTCTCTGGATAAATTCTTTTTGAAGAACCTCCATACAGTTTTCCACAGTGGCTACACCAGTTTGCATTTCCATGAACAGTGCATGAGGGTTCCTTTTTCTCCACATCCTCATGAACCCTTGTTTCTTTTTCTTTTCTTTTTAAGACAACAAATTTATTTATTTATTTGTTTATTTATTTATTTTTATTTTTTATTTTTTTATTTTTTATTTTTTAATTTTTAATTTTTTATTTTGTAAGCCACCTAAATTCCAACCCTTGTTTCTTGTGTTTTTGATTTTACCTGTTCTGACAGGTATGAGGTGAGATCTCATTGTAGTTATGATTTGCATTTCCCTGATGGTAAGTGATGATGATCATCTTTTCATGTGTCTGTTGGCCATTTGGATATTTTCTTTGGAGAAATTCTTGTTCATGTCTTCTGCCCATTTTTTAATTGGATTATTTGGTTTTTGGGTGTTTATAAGTTCTTTATATATTTTGGATACTAACCCTTTATCAGATATGTCATTTGCAAATATCTTCTCCCATTCTATAGGTTGCCTTTTAGTTTTGTCGATTGTTTCCTTTGCTGTGCAGAGCTTTTAATTTTGATGAAGTCCCAATAGTTTAGTTTTGCTTTTTTTTTCCTTTGCCTCAAGAGACATATCAAGACAAAAGTTGCTGTGGCTGATGTAAAAGAAGTTACTGCCTGTGTTCTCTCCTAGGATTTTTATGGTGTCAGGTCTCATTTTTACTTTATTTTTGTGTATGGTGTAAGAAAGTGGTACAGTTTCATTCTTTTGCATGTAGCTGTCCAGTTTTCCCAATACCTTTGTTGAAGAGACTCTTTTTCTCATTGTATATTCTATCCTGCTTTATCTGAGATTAATTGGCCATGTAGTTGTGGCTTTATTTCTGGGTTTTCTCTTCTGTCCTATTGATCTATGTGTCTGATTTGTGCCAGTTCCGTACTATTCTGTTTACTACACCTTTGTAATATAATTTGAAGTCTGGAATTATGATGCCTCCAGATTTGCTTTTCTTTTTCAAGGTTACTTTGGCTATTTGGGGTCTTTTGTGGTTCCAAATAAATTTTAGGATCGTTTGTTCTAGTTCTGTGCAAAATGCTGTTGGTGTTTTGATAGGGTTTGCATTAAATCTGTAGATTGCTTTGGGCAGTATAGACATTTTAATACTGTTCTTCCAATCCATGATCATGGAATATTTTTCCATTTCTTTGTGTCATCTTCAGTTTTGTTCACCAGTGTTTTATAGTTTTCAGAGTACAGGTCTTTCATGTCTTTGATTAGGATTATTCCTAGGTATTTTATTATTTTTGGTGCAATTGTAAATGAGATTTTTTTCTCAATTTCTCTTTCTGCTGTTTCATTATTGGTGTATAAAAATGCAACAGATTTCTGTACATTGATTTTGTATTCTGTTTCTTCCTTGAATTCGTATATTTGTTCTAGCGGTTTTTTTTGGTGGAGTCTTTAGGGTTTTCTATATAAGGATCATGTCATCTGCAAATAGTGAAAGTTTTACTTCTTCCTTACTGATGTGGATGCCTGTTATTTCTTTTTGTTGTCTGATTGCTATGGCTAGGACTTCCACTACTATGCTAAATAAAAGTGGTGAGAGTGGACATCGCTCTCTTGTTTCTGACCATAGAGGAAAAGCTCTCAGTTTATCCCCACTAAGGATGAGATTAGCTGTGGGTTTTTCATAGATGACCTTTATTATTTTTATCATGTTCCATCTAAACCTACTTTGTTGAGGGTTTTTATCATGAATGGATGTTGCACATTGTCAAATGCTTTTCCTGCATCTATTTAAAGGATCATATAGCTCTTATACTCTTACTGATGTGACGTTTCACATTGTTTCATTTGAAAATATTGAAGCATCCTATAACCCAGGAATAAATCCCCCTTGATTATGGTGAATGATTGTTTTAAATGTATTATTGGATTCAATTTGCTAGTATTTTGTTGAGGATTTTTACATCTATGGTCACCTGGGATATTGGCCTGTAGTTCTCTTTTTTTGTGGTGTCTTTATCTGGTTTAGGTATCAGGGTAATGCTGGCTTCACAGAATGAATGTGGAATTTGGACTTTGGAAGTTTTCCTTTACTTTCTTTTTTTTTTTTTTTTTAATAGTTTGAGAAAATACATATTAACTCTTCTATAAATGTTTGGTTCACCTGTCAAGCCATCTGGTCCTGGACTTTGTTTATTGGGAGGTTTTGATTACTGATTCAATTTCTTTGTTGGTTGTCAGCATGTTGAAATTTTCTGTTTCCTCCTGTTTCAGTTTTGTAGCTTATATGTTTCTAAGGAATTTCTCCATTTTTATATTGCCCAATTGGTTAGCATATCTTTTTTCTTAATATTCTCTTATACTTGTTTGTATTTCTGTCATGTTCATTGTTATTTCCCCCTCTTGCTTCTGATTTTATTTGTTTAGGTCCTTTTTCTTTTCTTCTTGATAAGTCTGGCTAGAGATTTATCAATTTTACTAATTTTTTCAAATTGTCAGCTCTTGGTGTCATCAATCTGATCTATTGGTTTTGTTTATTTTAGTTTCTATATCATTTATATTTGCTCGGATCTTTACAATTTCCTTTCTTCTGCTGGATTTAGGTTTTGTTTGTTGTTCTTTTTCTAGCTCCTTTAGGTGTAAGGTTAGGTTTTTTGAGACTTTTCTTGTTTCTTGAGGTAGGCCAGTATTTTTTTTGCTGCATCCCATAGATTTTGGACAGTTGTGTTTTAATTTTCACTGTTTAGTATATACTTCTTTTTCAGTTTCTTCTTTTATATCCATTCATTGTTCAGTAGCATGTTCTTTATCCTCCATATATTTGTAGTCTTTCCAGATTGTTCCCTGTGGTTCATTTCTGGTTTCATAGTGTTGTGGTCAGAAAATATGCATGGTATGACTTCAATCTTCTTGTATTTGTTGAGGCCTGTTTTGTGGCCTAATGTGATCTATTCTGGAGAATGTCATGTGCACTTGAAAGGAATTTGTATTCTACTGTTTTAGGATGGAATGTTCTGCATATATCTGTTAAGCCCATCTGTCAAGTGTGTCATTCAAAGCCGTTGTTTTCTTGTTTGATTTCTTTTTAAATGATTTCTCCATTGATGTAAGTTGGGTGTTAAAGTCACCTACTATTTTGTATCATTATTGATCAGTTCTTTTACATTTTTTAAGTGTTTATGTATTTGGGTGCTCCTAAGTTGGGTGCATAAATATTTTCAATTGTTATGTCTTCTTTTTGGATTGTTCCCTTTATTATATATAGTGTCCTTCTTTGTCTCTTGTTATAGTCTTTGGTTTAGAGTCTGTTTTGTCCATGTAAGTGTTGTTATTCAAGCTTTCAGTTGACATCCATTTGCATGTTAGATGTTTCTCTATCCCCTCACTTTCAAAATGTAGGGGCCTATAGATCTAAAATGAGTCTCTTGTAGGCAGCATATAGGTGGGTCTTGTTTTTTATCCATTCTGTCACCCTATGTCTTTTGATTGGAGTGTTTAGTCCATTTACATTCAAAGTCATTATTTGTAGATATGTATTTATTGCCACTTTATTATTTATTTTGTTGTTGTTTCTGAAGATTTCTCTGATCATTTCCTCTCTCTCTCCCTTTCATGGTTTGCTGACTTTCTTTAGTAATATATTTGGATTTCTTCATCTTTATTCTTTGCATATTTATTAGTGGTTTTTGATATACGGTTATCATTAGGTTTGTTTATAAGCTTTTCTGCATATAGCCGTCAATATTAAGTTGATGGTCATTTAAGTTTGAACCCATTCTTTACTCCTCTGCTCCCTATTTTTTTTTAGGTATATATTTCATGTTTTACATCCTTTGTGAGTTGTTTGATTTTTTACAGAGATATTCATTTTTATGGCTTTTACATTTCTTACATTCATTCTGTCACTTTTGCTTTTTCCTTTCCATTCAAAGAGTACCCTTTAATATTTCTAGGTTTAGTGGTCATAAACTCCTTTAGTTTTTGTTTACTTTTTCTCTCCTTCTATTCTGAATGACAGCCTTGGTGTATAGATTATTCTTGGCTTCAGATTTTTCCCATTCAGCACTTTGAATATATCATGCTACTCCTTTCTGATTTGGAAAGTTTCTGTTGAAAAATCCCTTGCTAGCCTATGGAATTTGCCTTATATGTTATTGTCTTCTTTTGTATTGCTGCTTTTATTTTTTTTAATCACTATATTTTGCAAATTTAATTACAATATGTTTCGGTGTAGATCTGCTTTTGTTGATTTTGTTGTGGGGCCTTCTGCCTCCTGGATCTGGATATCTATCTCCTTTCCTATATTAGGGAAGTTTTCAGTTATTATTTCTTCAAATTTATAATACAAGTGTTACTATGTTGGAGTCACTGAGTTCCCTAAGTCAATTCTTGTTTTGCATAATTCTTTCTTCTCTCTTTTGTTCAGCTTGATTACTTCCATTACCCTCTCTCTAGGTCCTTAATTCATTCTTCTGCTTCTTCCAGCCTGCTATTCATTCCATCTAGCATGTTTCTTATTTATTAAGCCCGGTATCTCTGCTATATTATTCCTTATCTCTGTGTTAAGGGTCTCACTCATGTCTTCCACTCTTTCCTCAAGTCTAATGAGTATCCTTATGATCATTGCTTTAAATACTCCAGACATATTACTTTTTTTTTTTTTTTTTTTGGCTAGGTACAGTATGCTTTTATTGATGGTACATGACAAGGTAGAGTTTCCCAAGCCCCTCCCCTTCTTCAGGGGGTCTGGGATGGAAACGGTGGAGGCCGGGGGATTCTCAGTGTTTTGGGGGATAAATTGGGGCATGTTACTTCTATCTGTTTTGCTTAAAGCCTTGGCTGTGGCCTTGTCCTATTCATTTGGGATAAAATTCTCCATCTTCTCATTTTATCTATGTCTCTCTGTTTCTGTGTTAGAAAAATCAGCTCTGTCTCCTGCTCTTGAGGGTAATGACTTTATAAGGAATAAGTCCTGTAGTCCTGTAGTGCCCTACTATGTAGTGTCCCCTGTTTCCCAGGGCCTGGTGCTTCTGGCAATGTCTCCAGTGTGTGTTCTGTGTGCTCTGCTGTTTTTTTCCTGACTGCTTTACCTTCAGGCCAGTCATCTGCTAAGGCTCTCTTTGACTGTTGTGAGCAGTGTTTGGTCTCTGGCCTGAATGTGATGTGCTTTAACGAGGTGTGCTCTAGTCTGCTTGTGAAATGAGACCTGTCACTACCACTGCCAGAACCAAAGCTCTGCAAAACTTATGAATTGGGAGATATAGTGTGAGTAGGGCTTTGGTCTGATCTTCTCGGGGAGTGGGCCTTGCATCCAGGACTGAGGCTAGTGAGACTGGGAAAGGTGTTACCCATGAGTATGTCATGGGTGGGTGGGGGGGGAGGTGGGCAAGGCTTGGTGTAAGCCAATTACTTAGGGAGTGTTGGCACTGCACTGGTTCTGACAGGTGTTCCTATTCTTATGCTAAGGGGCCAGGAGTGGAAATGGTGTCTGCCAGTTCCTTTGTTCCCAGAAAGGTCTTTCTGTGATGCTGCTTCTCTGGGATGCACTCTGAAGTGAGCGAATAACCTCTCCACTCTGTGCCCCAGGCACTCTTCAGATCGATGTTTCATGCTGTATGTCTGAGGGTTGTTTGCCTGCCTTCTGTCCAGGAGCAGCACAGTGCCTTCTGGGCTCTATCCCAGCCAAGCCTGCTGACCTTTTAAACTCCAGGCTTTAAGCTCTGCTGGAGTCAAGAAATTTGGCCCCTCCAGCTTTCCAAGCCACTTGCTTTGGCTATTTTCCCCATGTGCTCCCCTTTGTGTTAATCTGTATCTTGCCTTTCTTTATGACTGTTGCTCCCTCCCTACCAGAGCAGCTAAGATCTGTTTATCTCCCAAACTGTGTCTCTACACTTTCTACTTTCTTTGGTGTGGCCTTTTCTCTACCTTTAGTCATGGTGTTTGTTCTGCCAGGCTTTATGTCAATGTCTAGAGTATTTAGGATGATTTGATAGTTACCAGTTGTATTCATGGGATGAGGTGAGCCTTGGGTCCTCCTTCTCCACTGCCATCTTTTGACCTGACCAATTTTGTTTCTTAATGCTTCACTAATATCACTGATTTTTATCAAATTACTCTCTTGACTCATTCTCTTGGCAGTGAGTTCTATTTAACTATATTGGTATATGTATAAGTTAAATTAGTTTCATAAAGAAAGGACTAGTTTTATGAAGGAAAATTTGGAGTGGGTCATTTAAATAGCAATAAAATTGCTATAGACTATTTATTAAGCTAGAGAATTATAGGGAATTGTAAAGAGTATTTATTGATGTGTGTCCTTTTTTTAAAAAAAAAAAGTATTTTGATGTGTTCACCTACTTTCTGTAGCTTTAGTGGTAATATTGGTTCCTGCAAGAACCATATAGGTCAACAAGGAATTTCCAGTTAAATGTTAATTCTAAAAAATCCGTTGTAGTTTTCTTAATCATATTTTGATGGTTTCAGTTAAATAGAAATATTTTAATTGGTTTGCATTCACATCCTTAAAACATTTCTTTATTACTATTCATTTTTTCTTATCTTCATTTGTTGTAATAGTTTAGAAATCGTGAAGCCAACAGAAAATATTGTCACTGTTTACTGTAGAAAGATAAGTGGTTTTTTTTGTTTGTTTGTTTTATATGTAGCTGAGACTATCTTTTGTGGTGAGCTACTAAGTAGTTCATTAGATTGAGTAGTTGCCAAAGAGATCTAAGCTATTCTTTTCCCCTAGTCAGGAAGTCTCTCTTTGATTTCTTTTGACCTGCTAAGGAAAGTTAATAGATTTTTGTCTGAATGTGTTCTCTCCTTTATTGCATCTCTGATACATGTTCTGATCATTAGTATTGACGGAATAGGTTGTAGATATTTACTAGAATTCACATGACAGGTCCAACCCAGGGAATTTATTTTCTTTCTGAATGCATATTACATTTCCTCCCTGAAGCAATTTCATATCCCAGGAGTATTTCCTCTTATTATGAACTATTTCCATATCTGCTTAATACTGTAAATCAATCAGAAATGAAAAGCATCTAAAGAATAAAATGCCTTTTAAAAACTATGGATGTATCATACTTGAATATTATTCTTAATCCAAATGAATCACTGAATCAATTTACCTCACAATGGTAATGAAAAAGGAAAATGATCAATAAAAGTGCCTTGAGTCTCACAAAAAGGGTATGTTCTTTTATTAAAAGCATATATTAAATTATATACAAACAATAATAAATATGTTAGCCTAATTTTTAACTTATAATATTTAGATTACATTTATATAGCATGTGAAAGTTATGATTAGTTAATTTATAAAAATTATTAAAAATGAGATAACTTTTAATTTTAGCCTAATAAAGGCTAAAAGGCTACAGATAATTATTAAAAGTTATTCCCAATCTGGGGCCGCCTGGGTGGCTTAAGCATCAGACTCTTGGTTTCATCTCAGGTCATGACCTCATGGGTCATGGACACACAGCACACATGCTTTCTTTCTAAAATAAATAAATCTTTTTTAAAAAAGTTATTCCAAATCTGTTGTTATTGTAAGCAACAAAACAGTAAAAATGAATAAACAAGCCAATTGTCCATCTTGTAAGGGCTCCACTGATGATACCTGTATTCTTGGCTTTTGTCATGTATATTCAACTTTTCTATACTTTGCACAGTCTGTTATAATAATGTTTTATTGGGCTTTATTTTAACAAATATGTAGATTGTTACGTTTTGAAATGATAGTTCCTGTCTTCTACTAATGACATGAAAACTTACCATTTTACCAAGAGATAGTTCTTTAAAAATCACTTTAATGAATTTATTCAAAATAATGTTTAACTCAAAGTAATAGCTATTTTCACTCTAAGTCTTATTCTTTAATAAAGATAAAATCAAATTAACTTGGAGTTATTCATTATCTTTTACCTATTTCTTGTATATAATTTGATTTTAGTATTTTTCATATCAGATAAATTGTCATATTTAAAAATGGAATTACTAAAAAATTAAGAATTATCTAAAAAGTGCACTATTAAATTCATAGATGTGCTAATTGTTCAATGTGGAGCCATTACAATTATTTTTCTAATCTTTAGCTTATTGGGCTTCTACATCTATGTGCCTAGCAAGGAAAAAAGAAAAGGCAAAGAAATGCAGTCTGCTGTAAAGAACCTTGTGTTTTTGTTCAAAATTCTTTATTCAATAAAAAATTGACAGCTATTTATTGAAGATGTACCAGGTACCTTATGAGGCCATGCACATGTTAAAAAGATGACTAAAACAGTTCCAACTTAATGTATACAAATAATAATTAGGCTAAGGCATTGACAAATTTAATTCTAATAAGAGGTATAAAAATATCAAAGAAAATCTGGAATTAAAAAAAATGAGAACCTATTATATACATTGTTTAAAGGTTAATAATTAGAGAATTACTCTCTCTTTTCATATCTGATAGTAGGCACCGTATAAAATGTGTTCCTTTTCTCTTTGCCTAAAATATCCCAAGCTTGTTATAGGAGTATAGTAGTTGGAGATCTTTTTTTTTTTTTTCTTAAAGATTTTATTTATTTATTTGAGAGAGAGAATGAGAGAGAGAGAGCATGAGAGGGGGGAGGGTCAGAGGGAGAAGCAGACTCCCTGCCGAGCAGGGAGCCCGATGCGGGACTCGATTCTGGGGCTCCAGGATCATGACCTGAGCTGAAGGCAGTCGCTTAATCAACTGAGCCACCCAGGCGCCCATTAGTTGGAGATCTTATTAGCCATATGGAAGTAGCCTCTCTTGTAATTTCCAGTGTGGTGAGTTATTCATTTTACTTGTTTTTGGAGTTCAAGGGTTAAGTAAAATAGAATAGTATAAGAAAATGCCAAAATATTATAGCAAAACTTACTAAAGCTTTGGAAAGTCAGTAGTCAATGAAAAGGAGAAAACATTTAAAAGAGATGTCAAAAGTGTGATAACAATTGGTTGCTCTTATCAAAATCATCTAATAAGCATGTATTCTCATAGAGTTTATAATATAGTAGAGAAACTAAGTTAAAATTACCAGTACCAAAGCATGAAAGGTGTTACAAAGCAGAACACAATTTATTGCAAATGAATGACACAGATAAAAGGTAGGAGTATAAAAGATTTGGCTGTAATGGTTTAATCTAATCTTCAGAGGAAACAATGTTTCAGTTTTTCCCCCCATTCCCACTTAAAGTTACTAGGATATATATTTATTTAGTTTTAAAATTTCTTTAAAGCATTAAATACTCATTTATTACTGTTTTTTTTCCCCTAATTCCTTATCTTCCTATTTCCCTAAGCTCTCTCACCCTACCCTGCATCCTATGATGTAAAAGACTGTGCTATAGTAAATACTTAAGAAATTATTTATTCATAAAATTTCCTAAATCATTTACATGTAACAGCCAATTAGAACTTCTCCTCACTATGATATAACTATTGCTCTTTAACAGACTTGAGAAATTTAAGACAAAAGCCAAGAAACTTAAAATTTTCTGTTATTTATAAAGTTTAATTGAAAGCTCAGGTAATTAGCTGGGGATATCACTGAGCTTCATACTGGAAAGGAATTTTGAATTTTTATATGCAGTGATAAATTATAAAATGAAGGTTTCAACTACTGTTTTCTGACTGTCTTTAACAGTTGGATTTTAGGTGCATTTCAAGCTAGATGAGAGATTATTAGGGATAACTATGATTCCCTAATGCTTTGGAAGTAATCATCTAGCTATAAATACAGTCTGAGTAGTTACTATATAAAAGAACAAATCTCATTGATTTTCATCTCATCTGCACTATCATTAAGTAATTATGATATACATTTAAGCTAACTGTAATAGTTTCTAGATTGGGAATAAGAAAATAGAGTTAAAAAAAGACAAAGTAATTTGCAAAGCAAAAATCCATATAATCAGTGGACATTTTGATGGTTAGCCTATTTTCCATTAAAAGTTACTCTTTCCAAGAGGAATAAAGTAATTATATTTATATCTCCATTGTGGAAATATCTCACAGAGATATCATTGATAAATATGAAAGCTTTGGTGACTGTTAAAAGGAAATATGCCTTAAAATTCACTTTTTGAACCACCACGTTGAAATTCAGATGTAATCATTATCTTAATTCCTTCTTTTCCCAGCTAATTTTTGCAGTGTTGATTTTCATCATTCACTCATCCAAGAAACATTATAATCTACCTATTATATGCTATATGTTAGGTGCTGGGAACAGAAAGACTAATGCATTTAAATGTGTTCAGGTAAATGCAGAGATAATAAATTATTATTTATAAAATTAATTAACATATACCAGAGAGCTGAATAATTAATTCTACCTCACTTCTCTTTTCATAGTAATTACTTTAGACCATTTATTACAGAATTATTTCAGCTTTTCACCTAATTTTAGTGACAGAAGTTTTAAAATATTAATATGGATGAGTTAAGCAAACTCCTTCCCATTTGACACTTACTAGAGTGTCAATCTCTACAATATAAAATAAGCCATAACTTTTCATATGATTATAAAATCTCAGATACTCTGGAAAGAGCTTTGGAGCTGCATTTTATCTAATTTTGTGAGGTATGTTGAAGTTTCTTCTATAACCTCTCATAAGGATGAGAATGGGGATGAGGATGGAGTGGGGGTGTGGATTTAGGTAGTTGAAATATGGATGGAAAGAGGGCAAGAAAAGTGAATGAGAATAGGTTTAGAAGACAAATAGCTCTTTCTCTCAATTTTGCTGAAGGCTGGCTGTGATTATTGGTATAAGACAAGATAAGTCAAATAATCAAATATAAAAATTGCAGTGACCTTAGAATAAATTGCTGAGCACTTGAATTTGAAAGGCCCCCCCTTTTTTTTTATTTAATGAGGTTGAATTCTGCTTATATATCAGAGAAGGATGAAGAAATCATCACAGGCTTCTCCATAAGCCCATTATCCCTACATTCCCCATTAATAATCTTTAGGTGACTAAAATAAGATGAATTAATAAAAATTATTCATTCATATGGTTTTCAATTATACCTTGATTTGTTTTTATTGTAGCATTAGAATATTAGAAGAGTTCACAGTAAGATATGTAGCTTATTTCTCTATGTGCTGCAAGGAGTATATCTAAACCAAGCTGAAAAAATAATTACAAATAGACATGTGAATCATTTATGCCTGGAGACATTGTTCCATATAAAATGGTTTCCTCACAAATCTCTGGTGATTGTATGTTATCTTCAGAATTTAAACCAAATTTAGATAGCTGGTATTCCATTCAAGGTGACCTCAGTCTGCACCTGGTCACTTTTCCAAAGCCTATTTAAATTTGAAATATGTTTTCATTAGCCACTACTGTTTGCCAATTCATACTTTTTCCAAATAGGTGTACTCACTTAAATTAGCTACATGAATTTTTATGATTTTGCTTATATTGATTCATCTCATTAAATTCCTTGTTCTCTTCCTTCTCTATCTAAATTATAATAGTTTTAAAGATCCATCTAAATTTTACTCTCCTGGTGTCTTTCTGACAGTCTCTCTTGTATAGTCCTTTAAAGTCAGTTTATATGAATATGAAACTCCACTGTGACATTTATCAGTTTTATGTCCATGGGCAATTAATGGAAAATCTTTGTGCTCTATATTTACTGATCAAATTTGGAAATAATAGCAGTAATATCACATGGGTTTGCTATGAGGATTAAATTAATTAATACATAGAAAATATAAACATGGTACAATGTTGCTGCTTTTGCTGTTGTTACTAATGTTACTATCATTAGGTTATTTGCCAACATACTATTACCTTATATTATTTCTTAGCTGTAATAATTTAATCTCGTATAAATGAATGGCATTTCTCTCCTATTAGATTTTAGCATACTTAAGACCAAATGGAATATACAAAATACTTCTTTGATATACTAAATTGCTTTGCACATTGATAGAAGTTCAATAAAAATTTGCTCAATAAGTGAAATTATGAATAAAAGGCCAAAGAAATTAGTGAATATCCTTGCATTCCCATTTGTCCATAGATTAAACCTGTTTTCTTTTTTTTTTTTCTTCAAAGATTTTATTTATTTGAGAGAGAGAATGAGATAGTGAGCATGAGAGGGGGGAGGGTCAGAGAGAGAGGCAGACTCCCTGCTGAGCAGGGAGCCCGATGTGGGACTCGATCCTGGGACTCCAGGATCATGACCCGAGCCGAAGGCAGTCACTTAACCAACTGAGCCACCCAGGCGCCCTAAACCTGTTTTCTTAAATCACTTTTTATTCAGGCATGGTCTTTTATAATAATTTTACTTTGTAAATTTTGTTTATTTAGCAACAATGAAATTGTTGCAGATGATTTTCCTTTATGCTGCATATATAAAATAAAAGGTATATATTTCTTAAATATAATCAACTAGAGGATTTTAATAGCATTATTGGATAATATTAAAATTCTTACGATTCAGAAATTTTAACAGTTAACTCATGACTAAAACAATTTATATCTGGAAAAAGAAAAATGTAGTTATATACATGGGTTGAGTAGGAATTTTATTTATTCATTTTTCATAATGTAAGCTCTAAATATCGTTTTAACCAACTTATGATATAACAAAATATGATATTTGGATAGTTATACTAATTTAACAAGAACAAAAAATAACCTTCAGGACTATGTTGGTGTTTTTTTGTTTTCTTTTGTTTTTTTTATTTTACTGGTAGGCAGGCAAAGAGCCAGATGTTCTGAAAGAACTAGGGTTGGTGGTGGAGGCTAGGCAAGAAGAGGTGAGGAGGATGGAATAAAATTTCACAAAATGAAAAATAAAAACAACAGCAAGAATAACAGCCTTTTTTCCACTGGGCAGCATCTGCATTCTGCTTAATGGTATTATTAGCAGTTGGATATATTTTAGGAACACCTGGTTATAAGCATTGCCTCCTGCTTCATAAAGCAATTTCTGTTAATTCCTACACATTTCTCAGCTTTAAAATTGAGAAATAGAAAATTAAAAATATATAGAAATAGGGGATAAATGTAAGAAGAAACAGTGGAAAGATAGGATGTGCTTGGCCCCTGGTGAGGGAATGTTCAAGGGGAAATTTGGGTCAGGAGACAGGCATCTCTCATCTTGATCCTTGTAATAGGGTTTGAATTTTAGATTCTACATTTGTATTAACTAGATAATGCATACATAAAAAAGACTGTGTATAAACAAGATATGGAATCATGTAAGCCAGTAAGTTGCTGATAATGTAAGCAAGATCATAGTAAGCTTAAAATATGAGTTAAGCCACCTTTGGGACCTCTGCAACTTTGACATTTCCCTTTTCTTCTTGTCCCTTCACAAACCAACTTTCTTGTTCTTTCTTCTATTCACAGTCTGACTTATTAATTCACACCAGTGTGAAATGTATTTTCCAGGAACATTTGAATTTTCAAGATGGTAACATTTTTTAATGTAAAAGGCTTGGGAAATTAAAAGCATAATAGCAGGGGATAGTGAAGATTTCAGATTGAAAAAAAATCAACAATTGTAAGAACAATTCCATGGGAAATTTATGCCTACTTCTGTGTGAAAAAAACTACACTATTTGACTAAGCAAATGTTCTGGCAACTTTTGAGTCTATGGAGTATTTACTGACTTGAAGTATTTTAACAAGTAATAGTACATGGCATTCATAATCTCCAGAAGTTAAATTTGTATTTATATCTTGTTTACCTGCCCAAAATTCAACATTTGGTAGATCAATAAATAGCTAGATGACAGGCAGACAGAAGGTTGCATTTTATCTGCTTGAAATTCTATATCCAAGCTCCACCTTTGCCCACTCTGCTCTGTGCCCTAGGATTTTTCCTGTATTGACTTATCACTGGGCTTCCTTACGCTCTGGCTTCCAGTTGATTTTCTCTAAGAGGAACAAGAGCAGAAGATTGGAGGAGGCAAGGAGAGCAATTTTGAAATATTTATTTCCCTGGTGCCCAATCTGCAGAGACTCAGCAAGCTGGCTATTTCCCTTGACCAAAGGTCTCAGTTCCTTCAGTCATGTAGCCCTGTCAACAAAATCCTCTTTTTCATCAGATTCCAGTAACTGCTCACTCCCTTCTCCGAAAAGAATGTTAAAGGGGCCCCATTGTAAATAACTCTGGAGTTCTGCATTTTCCCTTTTAGTTCCATGTTTTGCCCATATAGAGAGTCCTAGGGCAATCTTTCTTAAATTATACTAATTTGAGCGTTCCATCTGTTTCCTCCAGGATCTTAAGTACAATGAATAGAGTTTTTGATCATTGGAATCCGTGGTGCTAGTGGGATTTTATTTTTAAAACCCCATTATGTCTACACCTGGTGATGTTTCCAATTTTTTAATGCCTTTATCTTCCATTTGATTACTGTATATGTTAATAAGTATAGCACTAAGAAGAATAGTTACTGTTTGTTTATTATCTGTCAGGCATTGCATTAAAAGGCTTGAGCATATTCACTTACAGACGACCTATAGAGTAGATACTATTATTATTCCCCCTTAAAGATGAAGGAAGTGAGACTTGCAGAGGTTGAGTGACTTTCCGAAGATCACACAGCTGGTAAATGATACAGTAAGTGAGATTTAAACCGCAGTAGCATGACTCCATGCTTTCAACCACTATATATTACTGTGTAGTATTAATGTACTTTACTGGGTCAGTATGACAATAGATGATAAAATTGGAAAAAAGGAAGTACTTAGCACATTGTAGTTGCCTACTGTAGATGTCAAATTTTCATGTGAGTTGATTTGTAGCAAAAGTTTAAAAAAAAGCATTTTGAACAATTTTTAAAAGAAATTTGAGGCAGTGTGTCACATAATAATACAACACACATGAATGGTATAAAACTTTTAAAACCTAAAGATTGTGCCTGACACTTAAAAAAAACTTCTAACTATATTTTTAGAAGGCTTTACAGTAGTATATATTTAGAATTTTGTGCAGAATTTCCTTTATGTGATAATCTGCTATCATACAAAGTGTGGAGAGTAAATTTTAATTTTTGCTAAACAAGCACTCAAAGGAAAAAGTGTATTATAAAACTTTAAATCTTATAGCAATAGGCAGTAAACTCATATGGGAATAGAGTATGTATTTTCTGCTTAAAGCTGTAGTGTTTTTTGTTGTACTCATCCTATCAAGAAATTCATAGGCAATATTTTAGTGTTATCCCATCCCATGAAATGAAATAAAAGGGTATCCTCTGGTTCTGTTCTTTAATTGTTCTTGTTGAATTTAAGCTTGAGAGTAAGGATTAATTTACAATACTATTATGTTTAGCTGAATTGATTACATTCAGATAAATACTGATTAGGTTTAACACTAGCTATCCTTAAAGAGACTGAAAGTATTTGCATTGGCCATATTAATTGGTACAGCCACTATTTAATCAGGTAGAAAGCATAATAATATAAAGCAAATGTTTAAATCATGTTGTTTATGCTAATGAGGGAAATCTACCTTTGTAAATGGCATCTGCGTGTATGAGAAACGAGCAAGAAGCACAGGTCAACTTCAGAGATAGTCCAAACTAAATTAACTTGAATCTTAATTTTAGGCTTACAGTCATTAAAAGAGAGAAAGTACATGTTCCTCTCAACTTTTCAGATGATTGAAAAAAAAGTGTTTCTTAAATTGCATGCATCATCAGCTTTTCACATTTTTAAACATTAGTCATGGAACAGTTTATTCTTAAACAGTTCAAAGTGAAATACTTTCTTCAAGAAAAAATATTAAAAGCAAACCAACAGCAGTAACAGTAATAAAGACCATTACCATTGGGAGAGGTTGGGAGGTCCTTACTGTCTTTTGGGGTTAGGAAAAAACAATAGATGCTATCAAAAGTTCAAGACCACAGACATGGAGGGGTACACCTGCTGCACACAGCAGGAGTGTTCCATTTCTTCACTCCCTGTTCCTCCTTCCCCTACTGCACACACCTCCCTATCCAAATATATAATATATATTTAATATTTATATTATTTGTTAATAATACAAATTATATTTATATTTTATATACATTTATATTATAATGTAAATACATATTATATATATAAATAAACACACACACATATATATTCTAAATTCTTAGTGTGGTCTAATACTTAAGCAACCTTTACTGTTATGACAGTCTTTCTTATTTCTAAACTCTTCATAGTGGAGCTTAAGCTCATTTGCTCTTGTTCTATCAGCATAGCTGAAAGATGGCTGTTCACTATTAGGTCCTGTCAGTTTAGTTTGTATGTATGGAATTAAATTTTTTCACTTCTGCCTTTTCTAATATGAGCAGTCCAATTTTTCCAGTTATTTTTCTATGATATTTTCACCTCTTTATTTCTAGTTGAAACTCTTTACCTTGTTCATATTTTTATTTATTTCATGACATCAAGAATTCTGCGTTTGGATACTTGTTCTTTTCGTATTATATTTTTTAACTTGTGTTCTGTAATAGTTTGTGTTTCCAGATTAGATTGCTATCAACCAAGGTGTTTCTGAAATATTTTAACATAAACCTTTCTCCATCATGTAGATGTTATTTTATTAGATATCTTATATTTTTATCCTTTACCTGTTTATTTCTACTACCAAATATTCCCCAAATTACTGCCTCTTCAATAGTTTAGTTACTGTTTTTTCATATATACTCTTTTTTTTTTTTAAAGATTTTATTTATTTATTGAGAGAGAGAGAATGAGAGACAGAGAGCACGAGAGGGAGGAGGGTCAGAGGGAGAAGCAGACTCCCTGCCGAGCAGGGAGCCCGATGCGGGACTCGATCCAGGGGCTCCAGGATCATGACCTGAGCCGAAGGCAGTCGCTTAACCAACTGAGCCACTCAGGCGCCCCTCATATATACTCTTTTATCTGAAAAAGATTTTTAAAGTGCTGGTCTGTGACTGAATTGATGATAAAATTTATTTCAATATCCTATATAAGGTAGGGCTCAATAAATGCTGAATTTGGTTATCCATGGCATTGTTAGTGAATTGCTGGATTACCACATAGAGAAAGATATAAGGATGAATCAGACTCATCAGGAACTTATGACAGAAATGAATAATAGTATCTGATATCTGGTTCTTTTTTTCTCAGATAAATATTTACAGAATTCTATAAATTAATCTTAAGCACTGATACCTGTTTATCTATCATCTATCATCTATCATCTACCTATCATCTATCTATCATCTATCTAGTCTATCATCATCTATCTATCTACCATCTGTCATCTATGTATCTATCATCTACCTCTGTAGCTCCTTCTCTCTACTTAGTACATTTCTCTCATTTTACCAAATTACTTATCCTAACATCAGAAATTAGGTTAATACACAGCTTAGTAAATTGTTTTGACTGTTCTTTAAAGTCCTGATTACTTAAGACTATTCACAAATTAGTGTTGTAAAAAGCTGTAAGTTTACCTTGATGTAATTAGATACAAGGAAATAGCTAATGGCTCATATTTTCTTTTATGTATATGTGATGGAACTTAAGTAAGAATTATCTTTTTAACAATAGTTCACAAATTTCTAGGGTTTTTGTTTTACAAACTTAATAAACTTTATTTTTTAGAGAAGTTTTATGTTCACAGCAAAATTTCATGGGAACTGCAGAGATTTCCCATGTATCCCTGTACCCATATGTACAACCTCCATACTATCAACATCTGCACCATACCAGTACATTTGTATTATAAGTGAATATATATTGACACATCATTATCACCCCAAATTGTCAATTTATATTAGGGTTCACCCTTTGCGTTGTACATTCTATGTACAATGACTATATAAAAGCATGTATTCATGGTTGCATCATTTAGAATAGCTTCACTGCCCAAAATATCTCTGTATTCTGCCTATTTATCCATCCCTGTCCCCCTCAACATCTCACAACCACTGATCCTTTTGTCAACTCCAAAGATTTGCCTTCTCCAGAATGTCATATAGTACATAGCCATTTCAGTTGGCTTAATTCACTTAGTAATATGCATTTAAGTTTCCTCTGTGTATTTTTCTTTATGGCTTGATAGCTCATTTTTTTTTCAGTGCTGAATAATATTCTATTGTCTGGGGGTACTACAGTTTATTTATCCATTTGCCTACTGAAGGACATCTTGGTTGCTTCCAAGTCTGGGAATTTATGAAAAAAGCTGTTATATCCACAGAAAAATTTGCACATAGATGCTTGTAAGTTTTTAGCACATTTGGGTAAATAATAAGTGCAGTTGCTGGATTGTACAGTACAAGTAGGTTTAGTTTTACAAGAAACTGCCAAAATATTTTCTAAAGTGGCTGTACAATTTTGCATTTCCTCCAGTAATGAATGAGAGTTCCTACTACTCCACATCCTTACCAGAATTTGGTGTGTAAGTATTTTGGGTTTTTGCCATTCTAGTAGGTGTGCAATGGTATCTCATTATTTTTTTTAAGGACCGTATTTTTTTTTTTTTAGAGAGAGAGAAAGAGAGAGGGAGAGAGACAGCTCACATGTGAGTGGTGGGGAGGGGCAGAGGGAGAGAGGGAATCTCAAGCAGACTTCACGCTGAGCATGGAGTCTGACACGGGACTCGATCCCAGGACACTGAGATTATGACCTGAGCCAAAATCAAGAGTTGGCTGCTTAACTGACTGAGCCACCCAGGTGCCCTGGTATCTCATTGTTTTAATTTGCAATTCTTTAATGATATGTTGAACATCTTTTCATATATCTACTTGCCACTTGCCATCTGTATATCTTTTTTGGTAAGGTATCTATTAAGGTCTTTGGCCCATTTTATAATACAGTTGTTTTCTTATGATTGAGTTTTAAGTTTTTTTGTGTATTTTGGACAACAGTCCTTTATCAGATGTATCTTTTATAATATATACTCCCAGTCAGTGGCTTGTCTTCTCATTCCCTTGGCACTGACTTTCATAGGCAAGTTTTTACTTTTAATGAAGGCCAGCTTATTGTTTCTTTCATGCAATGTGGTATTGGTGTTGGTTCTAAAAAGTCATCACTGTACCAAAGGTCAGCTAGCTATTCTCCTTATTTTCTAGTAATTTTATGGATTTTCATTTTATATTTAGATCTAGGATTAATTTTGAGTTAATTTTTGAAGGATAAAGATCTTATTGCATGTGCTTGTCCAGTTGTTCTGGCACCATTTGTTGAAAAGACCATCTTTGCTCCATTGTATTGTCTTTTCTCCTTTGTCAGAAATCAGTTGATCATATTTATGTAGATTTGTTTCTGGGATCTCTATTCTGTTCCATTAAATCTAGTTGTATATTCTGTTGATTAATGTAGCTTTAATGTAAGTCTTGAATTTGGGTAGTGCCAGTCCTCTAACTTGGTTCTTCACCTTCAATATTGAGTTAGCTATTCTGGGTCCTTGCCACTCTATATAAACATTATTATTAGCTTGTTGATATCCATAAAATAACCTCCTGGGGTTTTGACTGGGATTGCATTCAATCTATACATCAAGTTGGGAAGAACTGACATCCTGACAATATCAAATCTCCCCATCAATTAACATGGAATATCTCTCCCTATGTTTAGCTTTTCTTTGTTATCTTTTATCAAAGTTTCCTTATTTTCTTCTTATAGATCCTAGACCTATTTTGTTAGATTTGCACCTAAGTATTTCATTTTGGGGGGTGCTAATGTAAATTTAATGCATTTTTAATTTCAAATTCCACATGTTCATTGCTGGTATATAGGAAAGTGATTGAATTTTGTACATTTATCTTATATCTTACTACCTTGCTATAATTGTTTACTAGTTCTGGGGAGGTTGATTTTTTTAAATTTTCTCTATATATGATTATGTCATCTATAAACAAGATAACATGAGTAAGTTTTATTTCTTCACAATCTGTATACTTTATCTTATTGCATTAGTTAGGACTTCCAGTACATTGTTGAAAAGCAGTGGTGAGGGAAAACATCTTTATCTTGTTTGAAACCTCCATTTCTCACTAATAAGTATGATGTTAGCTCTAGTTTTTTTTTTTAATATAGATTTCAAAAATAAAATTGAGGATGTCCCCTCTATTCCCAGTATGCTGAGAGTTTTTATCATGAATGGGTTGGGAGTTTATCAAATGATTTTTCTGCATCTATTGATATGTTTATGAAATTTTTCTTCTTTAGTCTGTTGATATGATGGATTACATTAATTGGTTTTCAAATATTGAACCAGCCTTCCATACCTGGGATAATCTCATTTGGTCATAATATGTTATTCTTTTTTTTTAAATTAATTAATTAATTATTTTTGATGTAGTGTTCCATGATTCATTGTGTTATTCTTTTTATATATTTTTGGTTTTGATTTGTTAATAATTGTAAATTTTTCCATCTATGTTTGTGAGGGATATTGATATACAGGTTTTTTATTTACCTGTAATGTTACCATCTCATTTTTTTTTAAAGATTTTATTTATTTGACAGAGAGAGAGATAGCAAGAGCAGGAACACAAGCAAGGAGAGTGGGAGAGGGAGAAGCAGGCTTCCCATGAAGCAGGGAGCCCGATGCGGGGCTCGATCCCAGGACCCTGGGACCATGACCTGAGCCGAAGGCAGACGCTTAACGACTGAGCCACCCAGGCACCCCACCATCTCATTTTGATTAGGGCAATGTTGGCCTCATAGAATGAGGAAGTGGTCTTCTGTTTCTATGCTCTGAAAGATACGGTAGAGAACTGGTATAATGTCTTCTTTAAATGTCTAGTAGAATTCATCATTGAATTTATCTGAGTATGATACTGTCTTTTGGAGTGTTACTCATTATTGATTAAATTTCTGTAATATATAGGCCTATTCAAATTGTCTATTTGTGTGTGTGTTTTGGCAGATTGGATCTTTCAAGGAAATGGTCCGTTTCATTTGAATTATTTAATTCAAAAGATATTTTCAAATGTATGAAAGAACAAGAAAGACACTGCCCCTATGGTGAAGGAACTTATTCTTGTGAGTGAAAATAGATAACTAACTAATCAATTAACAAGATCATTATATAGAGTGATAATTTGGGGTGATTAGAGAATAAGAGGGTAGCTGGTTTGTTTCCTTTTATTTATTCAGAGTCTACCTCTATTAGGAAGTGCATTTGTAGTGTTACCTATATGACAAAAATGAACCAGTTTTTCATATTGGAAGATCTATGAGGGGAATGTTCAAGACACTGTGAACAACAAGTAAAAGGCCTACCATGGAATCAGTGTGGCAGAAAGAAAGAAAGAAAGAAAGAAAGAGAGAAAGAGAGAAAGAGAGAAAGAGAGAAAGAGAGAAAGAGAGAAAGAAAGAAAGAAAGAAAGAAAGAAAGAAAGAAAGAAAGAAAGA